>NW_028242963.1:0-110933 GCF_964263255.1 Lissotriton vulgaris
GATCCTTATGCAAAAATTCTAAAGTATTCCAAGAAAAATGGAACGCAATCCTCAATAAATGTAGCTTAGACCTTATCTTACTTATAGTGGAAGAATGATCAAATATTCTTATTGACCTTGACAAGGAAATTAAAGATATTGAGAGAGAGCTACAAGACACCGTTTCATCAGAGGATTGGCCTAGTATTTTAGAAGACATCAAAACTCAGTTAGACAAACATACCAGAGAAATTAATGAAAGAAAAATACGTAAGTTCAGGCGAGATACCCTGGACTATAAGCTGAGAGAAGTCTACACCCGGGCGGAAGTGTACGCCCAGAGACGGAGGAACAAGCCATATAGTCAGCAAAATGCCACATCGTCATCTGGTAGTAAATCATCAAGCCGTCCACCAAAAAAACGGTACTTTTACATCTGCACCCTGAACATCTAAAGATACCAGCGAGAAACCGACTCCAAGGGATAGCAGTCCATCTACATCTGAGCCGCCTTTGTTAGAGGTGGGCCAAAGTGAAAAAGGAGACCCCGGAGGGGCCAAAGAAAAAGAGAAAGGTTATCCCAATACAAGGAGCACGATCCAAAAAAAGGACAACAAAAAACAGAATTCCTAGTCATTAATATTTCGGATACCACATTAACACCTCACGAAATGACATTGCTACAAAAAGGGACATAATTTATTCCTACCGCCAAAACAAATCTACTTGAACTGGAAGTCAGCACGTTTAAGGTTACACGAAAACTACGACTACGCCACTTCTTCGATAATGTCTTACCTCCTAAAACAGACATAAAACCTGATCAAGTGATGGGCTTACGGCCCCCTAGCTCATATCAAGCTCCCTGCAGCCACAAATGTATCGATACATTTGAGACTCTGGTTAAACAAGTTCTAATAAAACTGAATTACAAGAAAATAACTAATAACATCACACAGAAAGATCAAGACACACTCAAAAAGATCACCAACAACAAAGACATCAAGTGTATTAAAGCTGATAAAGGCGGAGCACTGGTGATTTTAAATACTCATATGTACCAAAGAAAGATGTATGAACACATCTCTGATACGGAAACATACATGCAATTGGACGCTAATCCTACTATCCAATTCAAAGCTACACTGAATGAAATACTAACCAAAGCTCACACATCCGGAATCATTGATGAAAGGACTCAGAAATATTTATTGTCGGAACACCCCAAAAGCCCATCAATACATATGACTCCTAAAATTCATAAAAGCATAGAAGACCCCCCATTCAGACCAATTGTATCCACCAGTGGTTCCCTACATGAACCTGTGGGGAAATTCCTTGACAGGTACCTTCAGCCATTGGTCAAACATATGAAAAGCTACGTGAACGACACCACTGAGTTTCTAGTCAAACCTGCTCAAGTTATCCCACAAGAAGGAGAGAGCCTCATTTTGTGCACAGCAGACGTGAAATCTTTATATACATCTATCCCCCATGAGGGGGGAATTGAAGCCATGGAGAAGAACATTTTGAACAGTGAAATTGACACACAAATGAAACAATTCCTGATGGAACTTATGATGTTCACTTTATATCATAGTTAATTCGAATATGAGAAAGTATGGTATATGCAACTATCCGAAATGTCCATGGGAAATTGCGCAGTGCCCACATATGCGAACATTTATATGAAAGAGTTCGAAGAAACATATATTTATGGCAACCCGACCTGGTCCGACAACCTGAAATTATACGTCAGATACATAAACGATTTATTCTTTATCTGGAAGGATACCAAAGAACATTTACTAACAGCGTTGACAGAGCTAAACACCAAAGATGAAAGAATCCAACTAACATGGCAGATGAGTGAACAAACTATCACATTTCTAGATGTATCCATCTCAAGAACCACCACAGGGTTTGAAACTGATTTATTTCGTAAACCTACAGATCGCAATAATACATTACATTTCTCCAGTTTTCACCAGGGTTCCTTAAAACGCCATTTACCATACTCCCAGATGTTACGCACCAAACGCATTACATCTAACGTCAACGTGAGTGGCATTCGCATCAAGGAGATGGGCATCAGATTTGCAGAGAGAGCTACCCTCAGGACATCATAGAACAAGCTGAAAATCGGGTATCTATGATTTCAAGAGAACAAGCACTAATGAGAACTACAAAACCTAAAGATACCAGAATAGAATTAGTATCGAAATTCTCCACACTTAGGGGCTGATTACGATGGAGGATTCTCCGCATCCTCTGGACCAGCGGAAGCCACCGCCGTCCCGGAGGATGTGGAGAATCCTCTGCGGAGCCTCAAAAGACCCACCGCCAGATTAGGATGGCGGTGCGTCTGGGATTCCGTCTGCAGCTTTTCCTCCGTGGTCGGCTTCCGACCGTGGCGGAAAAGCTAATACATGGCTGGCGGTGTCTATCAGACACTGCCAGCCATATTAGAATGGTGTATATGTCATGCTTTTCCGCGGCGGCTTTTCCGCCATGGAAAAGCATACGGACATTCACTTCGGGGGCCCGTTGCGGGCCCCCTGGGTGAAGGGGGGGTGGGGGGTACACATGGGGGGTACCTATGGTACCCCCCTGCATTTGCATGCACAAAGCAGCAGGCACCGCGCGGTGCCTGCCGCTTTGTGCACGCAAATGCGATACATGCATTTTTAACATTGCAGCAGGTGCATCTTGAAGCTGCACCCGCCGCAATGTTAAAATATAGGGGATGTGACTGCCACCCTGGTGGTCACATCCTAATCTGCACGGAGGTCCGCAGCCCCTGCGGACGTTCCCTCCTCCTCAGGGGTCACGGACGGACTCAAGTCAGTCCACAATCCTAATGGCCCCCTAAGTGCTACTTATAAGAAAATCATCATGAAACACTGGCCTATTCTCACTGCAGAACCTGAATTCAACGATTTATTCAAATTTCCTTCCTCCTATCTTTGCTTTTACACGCAACAACAACATAAAAGAAATACTGTCTAAGGAACCCCCTAAACGCGGAGAATCAAGAGGCAGTCGCCCTTGTATGAACTGCAATAACTGTAATAATGTGATCAAAGGTAATTCCATCTCCCATCCTATGAAAGGCCACAACATCAAACTCAATGTCAACGCCACATGCGATTCTTCAAACCTGATATACTTATTGAAATGTCCTCGCGGAAAGATCTATATCGGAAAAACTGAAATAAAAATAAAAATCTGATTAAACAAACATAAATCGAATATTCGGACAAAAAACGAGAAATCCAAAATCGCTGTACACGTCCTGGAACAAAAACATAACATCTCACAATTGAAATTTCTGATACTTGAAATAATTGACAAACAAGAGGGTAAAGACAATAACAAAACCCTACTATACAACGGGAGATATCATGGATATATCGCCTTCAAGCGATGAAGCCCTTCGGGCTGAATGATCGGACTGAACTCAGCTGCTTCATTTAACCACCATTTCTGGTGATTTCCTGACGCTAATGTCTTTTTGTTGCTGCCTGAATATGTATATATGTTGCTTTTATGTTTTTTTATGCAAGAATATTGTATTTAGTTACAACTTTATTATTCACCTTACACTCGTGCACTTTTCCACACCGATGATGGCCGCAAGTTGGGCGTAGTCCGTTTTGTATGCCCAATATTCAAGTGACTCTTTGCGAGCCTATCACGACCCTTTAGCATTGATATGACCACATGACTTATACACCCGATTCTAGTGTTTGTTACTGACACCCGAATATGCAGTCTCTAACCTGGTCGGGTGCGAGGCTCTGATGCAAGGTCCCACTATCATCCGTTAGAAGCCACTCTCTACATAACGTAAGTCGGTTCATTAACCGTCAACCCACTGTTGGTCCCGCCTCTATGAGACCGCATGTTGCATTACTCGTTGAACTAACATTCGCGCACTTTCTTCTGTTTTAGCTACTGGCGAGTTTGTTGATATCAAGCCACGTAAGTGCGGTATCGCCCGCTATCACCATAGCACGTCGCCTGAGCACATTGTTCACATTTTTTCACTCCGGCCTGACTTTTGCACGCGTCTAGTCTGCATGAACACACCCTGCTATTAGTCGATTATTTTATTGTGTATATGGCTGACATATTTACTTGAAACCCATAGTTACTGGCTATATCTTTTCCTTTGAATTGTAGTGCTCCTGGATAAAGGGCTAGGGAGCCCGAAATGCATAGGAGCGTTTATGAAATGTTATGGATTGATTGCAATGCTTCGAAAAAATAAGTTCATATGATATGATGTGAAATATCAATGAGAACATTTGAAAATATAAATAAATGACATTATTCATTCATTCTGAAGCGGAGTCTTGAACAAAGAACCTAAAGTGTGCCCTGAATCAGGGATGCACTCATAATCTATGTGTGCACAACTTGGCATTTAATTGATAACGTAGTCGGACGGATACACTACCTGCAGGAGCACCCTACCTTGGTAAGAATTTTTTTTTTAACCTAGTTTGTTGAACTAGTATTGAACACTCAAGCTCTGCACCTAACCCACCACCCACAATTCAAGTCATCAGAAAGGCACAAAAAGAGATGAAAACTCACCTTTTTTCTGGGTCTCACTCTGGAATCTGGATTGGGCACCATTGTCCAGGTGCCTCCTGTGCTGCTGCCACCAGATTACTACACTCTGCAACCCCGTTGTTGCGGGATGCAAAGGTAGGCTTCACCATCACTTTCCCTATATACTGCATTGTAATAGTTTGTGTTATCTATAACAGCAACAAACATACAGTGCACATGACCTACATATACATAATGACACATACACAATATATATATGTGCCTCAGATATCCACATGTTGTATATACCTATCTATACAGCAACTAAACGTCACTCCATCGGGACACTGCTGCCAAGAGACAGCTAGCCCATCGGGAACACAGTAAATGGGTGAGACACCACCAAGCCGGTGTTCTTCTTTTTGACTAATGCAAGGGTGCTAATAAGGTGTGCCAATCCCACTTGTAATCAGGCCCTTAGTCTATACCTGATAGGGCTTTAAGAATGTACTCGCAAGTCCTACAAATAACCACAATTGCAAAGCAAACCTTTTTTTAGAAAATATAACCCTTATTTAAAGTGAATATACATACTTTCTCATAAACAATGATCGCTACAATCAGAGTTCAAAGTCTCAATCCTCTGCCATTACCTGTAATCTTATGGCTGTTCACTTTATGTTCTTTTCTTTGTGTTCATGTTCCTCTTCTGACCCATAACTTTCTGCCCTGTGCATGTTCAGTGCTCATCATGTTAATTAGAACAAAGTGTTTGAGTGTTTTGATTTCTTCTCATCAGATGTCCCTTTTCTATGCCCATGTTCCTAAAAAGTTGGCAGCATGCATTGTTTCTTATAAAGAGAGAACCCAAAGGAAATAGGACGAGGCACACATTTATTTGTTACTAAATAAAGTAATTAGTCATTGGTTTGTTATAAGCAATCTTCAGTCACAGATTACTTGAATAAACTTTCATTTTTATAATTTATTTACTTAATAATATTTCAGTATTTAGATATACATCAATGTAATCTTGGTGGTCCCATTCATCATTTTGTATGTACACAGACTCCCTCATAAACAAAAGCATATGTTGTACTAATATAATAATAAATGATTAACACATGGCTAGTTTATCATTGTATCCCTTTGATAATTCAGCAACTTTTTTATTCAATCTTCGTTCTGTACTATTCGACCAATTCATTATTTTTTTCTATTTTATGTAATTATTTTACTAATTTGAAAAGCACTGGAATGTGACATGTCTTCACTACGTAGTATTCCTATGAATGAATCAGTGACAGTGTTTAAGACTAAACTAGCAAAACACCTGACCTCATAGAAACCTTTAAACCGGTTGTATGATGGAACAACTACCACTTGAACAACTATAGTCTAAACCACTACTCCTTAACCACTACTTAGTCTAAACCACTACAGTTTTAACAACAACTATCTTTTACAATTACTATGCCTTTACCTCGCTTGCCTTTACCCCATTAATGTATCTATTTTACTGGTAATTATAAACGTGTGTGTGTGTGTATATGTATATATGTTTATATATATATATATATATATATATATATATATATGTATGTATGTATGTTTGTGTAATGGGTTTGTATGTACCTGTAAAACACTTGCATTTCGTGGTAAAGGCATGCATGCTAAAGACATATGCGTTGTAAAGTTAAGATTGGTGAGTATTTTATATATATATATATATATGTATATATATATATTTATATATATATACACTAGCAGCCCATCTCGACGTTGTCCGGGTATGAATTTCTGCCGGCCAGTAGTATATTATTATGTAGGATTTCATTTTGATAGCATTTGTTATCTGTGACAGGCATGTGAAACGCTCCGATTCACAGTGCACTGCTGATGCACTGAAGAGTGCGCTTTCAGTAATGTGTGAACTCGAGATTCTCTACTTTATTTTTCCTTGCAATATTATATAGTGCGAACTCGACAACATGGCATGAGCACAATTTACATTACAGAAGAACACATTCATTTGTGGTAGGCACGGGGAGACAAAGCGATTTGCCTGGAATCACAGGATGTTGAGCTGATGCCGAGATTCGAACGTAGCTCCCCAGCTCTAAAGTTCGCAATTCTAGAACATGTGGCGGGAGGTGTGTCTAAAAGTGTATGTTGGTGCTGGGCATCAATGAGAGAGACCTGTGCATTTTTCAAATGGTGGTGAAAATATATGAGTATGTTGCTGGAGATGTAGGCCGCCGTGCCACCAATGTACTTACCGGGGGGGTAAACAACCATTATTCTGCAACTTTCTTTCCACGTACCATCACTCCACATATTTTCATTACGAAAGTACCATGACTCCGCAATGCCATTATAACTCATGGCATTACATTTCATATGCTTTTAAGACTCATACATGTACACCGAAATTCATTTTTCAGAAAAACACACATTCATTGAATGATGTCATCAGTGATGTCATCAGTGATGTCATTTGACATGTCATGAGTGATGTCATGAGTGATGTCACTGACCATGTCATGAGTGATGTGATATGTGACATCATCAGCAGTGCATTGCGGTCACGCGAGATATAGTTAGCTGAACTAACTATAACGGGGGAATTTCAAAGGTTTTGTATGAGTGAAATGTCCAGCTGACTATAACATGTGTGAAACCTATGGTTTTTTCAGTGAATTTGCAAGGTTTTTCAATGCTAATCCCTAAGTACAACGTGTGTGAAACCTATGGTTTTTTCAGTGAATTTGCAAGGTTTTTCAATGCTAATCCCTAAGTATAACGTGTGTGAAACCTATGGTTTTTTCAGTGAATTTGCAAGGTTTTTTAAATGCTAATTCCTAACTATAACGTGTGTGAAACCTATGCTTTTTTCAGTGAATTTGCAAGGTTTTTTAAATGCTAATTCCTAACTATAACGTGGGTGAAACCTATGGTTTTTTCAGTGAATTTGTGGGGTTTTTTAAATGCTAATTCCTAACTATGACGTGTGTGAAACCTATGGTTTTTTCAGTGAATTTCTAAGGTTTTCTAAATGCTAATTCCTAACTATAACGTGTGTGAAACCTATGCTTTTATCAGTGAATTTGCAAGGTTTTTTAAATGCTAATTCCTAACTATAACGTGGGTGAAACCTATGTTTTTTCAGTGAATTTGTGTTTTTTTTTAAATGCTAATTCCTAACTATGACGTGTGTGAAACCTTTGGTTTTTTTCAGTGAATTTCTAAGGTTTTTTAATGCTATTCCTAACTATAACGTGTGTGAAATGTGTGATTTTTTCAGTGATTTTCCAAAGTTTTTTTAATACTAATTCCTAACTATAACGAGTTGAAAACCTATTGTTTTTTCAATGAATTTGCAAGGTTTTTTAAATGCTAATTCCTAACTATGACGTGTGTGAAACCTATGGTTTTTTAAGTGAAATTCAATTTCTGCATCAAGTTTTATATTTTTTATATATTTATTTTTCCACAAACTGCCTTTATATGTTGTAAGACATTGACTGTATCCTGCAATATCCAACGGCACAGCTACTTTTTATGATTTGGATAAAGTTGAACAGTATAGTCTACATCTTCAATCAACATATAAGCACTCAAATTTGTTATTTAACTTTTTTTTTGTATTTTTTTTACGTGCGCGCAACGTGCGTGCACCTTGCTATTTTGTTTGTTTTTTTAATGGTTTTTTTTGCCCTTCAGGGTCCTTCAGGGACCCCCTGAAAAAGTCTAGGGGGTCAGGGAGTCTCTACCCTGCCCTCTTTTCACATTTTCCACTATTGTTTTTCACTCACTTCTGCCTCGGGGGTGCGAGCAATGTGCGGGCACTTCGCGGGCTTTTTAAAAAAAAAATGTTTTATTTGCCCTTCGCGGTCCTTCAGGGACCCCCTGAAAAGGCCTAGGGGGTCAGGGAGTCTCTACCCTGCCCCCTTTTCACGTTTTCCACTATTGTTTTTCACTCACTTCTGCCTCAAGGGTGCGTGCAACGTGCGCGCACCTCGCGATAAAAAAAAAAAATGTTTCTTTTGCCCTTCGGGGTCCTTCAGAGACCCCCTGAGAAGGCCTAAGGGGTCAGGGAGTATCTACCCTGCCTCCTTTTCACATTTTTAAAAGTATTTACGAAAATCGGGTAAAAGGTCATTCATATGCGATGGTCGCGCAACGTGCGCGCGCCAGTGCGCGCACCCGTGCGTGCACCCGTGCGTGCACGTAAAGTCATGTGACTAGAAAACAACACTTTTGATTGGTTTATAGTATTTTCTTTTCCAGAATCTTCAAAAACCCTACCCACTTCCCTCACTATCTCTTTCACTTTTCTGGGAGAAGGATCTTTTCTGATTTATTCCAGCTTTTTTAGCAAAATGGCAGAGCAACAGCAGCCACAGGATACATCATCATCTGACTCAAATGTCGAGTTTGTTGAAGAGCAGCCACCTGGTAAGAAGACCAAGGAGTCCTTTATCTGGAACTTTTACACTTTTCCAGAGGGGCAGAAGAAAGTAAATGCACTGAAGGTCACCTGCAAAATCTGTGGTAGTGTGTTTCTAGAGGAGACCCAAAGAAACACCTCTCTTTTAGTATACACACAATGATTAGGCACGTGAAAAATGTGCCTCCTAACAACTATGCAAGGGCATCTACCCAAGCCCTTGCAGCGAACCCTTCAGCTGCTGTCCCCAGCACTTCATCTGCAGGAGCATTTCCTTCATCAACTTCTCTGAATATCCGGCCACTTTTCGCCAATGTCCACCTCCGATGAAACTTCTGCAATGAGATTCTTTGTTATGGAGAGCAGAGTCTTAACTTAATGGAGCCTAAGATTACCCAGCACACATGCTCTCTCCAATAATTTTTTTCATTTAATAATTTTTGTTCCTGTTGAGCAGTTTTTTGTTACCCGTTTTTTATTTTTGATCTAAAAAATTCAAAAAATATATAAAATCGCAAAAAAACTACAAAAAAAACAAAACAAAACAGTTCTTTTCAGAACTAACTTCAATTCTCCAAGAAGAGCTATATCTCTTATATACTGTGTCATAATTTTTTTGAAAGAATGTGTAGTGTATAAATGAATGACTGAAATGACTGAGTGAAGGGGAGGAAGGGACTAAGGGAATGAGTGAGGAAAGGGTAGTATGGTGAGTGAGGAAAGGGGAGTCAAAGAGTGACTGAAACAAGGGGACTAAGGGTAGGGGAGTGAGGTAAGGGGAGAGAAAGGGTAAGGGAAGGGCAGTAAGGAAAGGAAAGTGAGGGAGGAGGAGTCAGAAAAGGGGAGCAGGGAAGGGGAGTAAGAGATGGAGAGGGAAAAGTAGAGCAGAGTAAAGGGAGTAAAGGTAAGAGAAGTGGAGTGACGGTGAGGGAAGGGGTATGAGGATGAGAAAAGGGGAGTAAGGGAAATTTGAGGGATAGGGAGTGAGGGATAACGAAGTGGAGTGAGAGGATGGAGGGAGTTAGTAAAGCAAAATGAGAGAAGGGGAGTAAGGAATAGAGTGAGAGAAGGAGATCGAGGGGAGTGAGGAAAAGGGAACGGGAAAGTGAAAGGGTGAGAAATACAGACAGGAGGAAGTGGAGAAGCGGAAAGGAAGTGACGGTGAGTGAAGGGCAGTGACAGTTAGGGAAGGAGTATGAGGGTGAGGGAAGATGAATGAGAAAGAACAAACAAAATTAAGAGAGAGGGAAAATGAGTGAGGAAGAGAGACAGAATGAGAGAGAGGGAGAGCAAGGAACTGAGAAGGAGTGAGGCAGTTATAGTGAGTTTGACAGAGAAAGACAGGGAGAGAAACATGGATGAAAAAAAAGTGAGCGAGGGAGTGAACGAAGGGAAGGAAGTGAAATGGAGTGAGGGAGTGACAAATGAGGAGTAAAGGAAGGAGAGTAAGGGAAGGGGAGTGAGAGAAGCAGAGCGAGGGGGTGAGGAAAAGAGAGCAGGAAAGTGAAGGGGTGAGAAATACAGATAGGATAAAGTGCAGAGGGGGAAAGGGAGTGACAGTGAGTGAAGGGCAGTGACAGTTAGGGAAGGAGTATGAGGGTGAGGAAAGATGAATGAGAAAGAAGGAACAAAATTAGGGAGAGGGAAAACGAGTGAGGAAGATAGGAGGAGTGATATAAAGAGAGAGGTAAGAAGTTTAAGGGTAAGGGAGAGAGAGGGACAGAATGAGAGAGAGGGAGAGCAAGGGACTGAGAAGCAATGTGGCAGTTAGAGTGAGTAAGACAGAGGGAGACAGGGAGTGAAAAATGGATGAAAAAAAAGTGAGGGAATGAATGACCCTACGGGAGTAAGTGAGATGAAGTGAGGGAGTGAACAAAGAGGAGTGAAGGAAGGGGAGTGAGGGTAGGTGAATAAAGGAAAAGTACTGAGGGTGAGTGAAAGGCAGTAACAGTGAGAGGGTGACGAAAGGGGAATGAGAGAGAAGGAAGGATATTAAGAGAGAGGAGAGGAGACTGAGGGATAAAGTAGGAGAGAAGAAAACAGAAATAGACAGACTGTAAGGGTGAGGGAGAGAGAGGGAGAGAGAGAGAGAGAGTGAGAGAGAAATAGAGGGAGAGCAAGTGACTGAGAGAGAGTGAGGCGGGTAGACTGAGTGAGACAGAGGAAGAGAGGGAGAGAGAAATGGAGTGAATATGGATATTATGTGGATTGGCCAGAGAGGATTGAAATGTCACCAATTGATGCCATTGGTAAAATCTTTTTTGCATCTCCCACACCCTGACCTCATAATTGTGCACTGTGGTGGCAATGACCTAGGCACTTTGACTGGGGTAGGTCTGGAAATGCTTTTAAAGGACACTTTTGGGCAATGGATGTTACTTTTTCCACAAACTGCCTTTGTATATTCTAATATATGCCAAAGGCAAAAATGGAACTGGTCCAACCAATATTGTCCACAGATTCAGAAAGCAAGGAAACATGTGAATAAGTCTGTTTCTGCTTTCCTCAGAGACTATGGTATGGGTTCTATATACCACAACAACTTGCGTTACAACATGCAAGGCATTTATAGAGGAGACGGTGTATATTTCACAGATGAGGGAAACAGAGTCTTCCTCTTGAATTTTAGACTCTGCATCGGTACTTACTTGTAGGTACAAAAACACTCAATAAACACACCTCGCTAATTTTTGCCTCGAGGGTGCGTGCAATGTGCGCGCACTTCACGATTTAAAAAAAAAAGTGTTTGTCCTTCGGGGTCCTTCAGGGACCCCCTGAGAAGGCCTAGGGGGTCAGGGAGTCTCTACCCTGCCCCGTTTCACGTTCTCCACTTTTGTTTTTGACTCACTTCTACCTCGAGGGTGCGTGCAACGTGCGTGCACCTCTCGATTTAAAAAAACAAAACGTTTTTTTAGGCCTTCCGGGTCCTTCAGGGACCCCCTGAGAAGACCTAGGGGGTCAGGGAGTCTTTACCCTGCCCCCTTTTTACGTTGTACACTTATGTTTATGTCTCACTTTTGCCTCGGGGTGCGTGCAACATGCGTGCACCCCACGATTTTTCCCCCTCAAAAAAAATTGTTTTGGGGTTTTTGGGGTCCTTCAGGGACTTCCTGAGAAGACCTAAGGGTCAGGGAGTCTCTACACTGCCCCCTTTTCACGTTTTCCACTTTTGTTTTTGGCTCTCTTCTGTCTCGGACACAAAATGGCATCGAACACTTCCTGATTTCGACTGATTGGAATGTTGACAGACGCCTAACAGGAAATCAGAATTCCGCTTGCGCTTATAGATATATATATATTTTTTCTTTTGATTTTCTCAGGAACTACTGGATCAATTTACACTATTTCAGCAAAAGCGTGATCTGCGAATCAGACTCTACCATTTTGCCAAATTTCTTGTAATTCCGTTCAGCCGTTCGGGCTGTAGCCGTGTCTAATTGTCCCATGGAAAATGACATGGGGAAAGCACGGATTAGGACCCCCCTTTTTTCTCAGCCCCCACTTGACGAATCCCCCCAAAACTTTCAGGGAAGGAGCGGAGCAGGCCATCTTCTTTGAGAAATTCACGAAGATTCATCAACCGGCGCCAAAGTTATTCCCAATAGAATGTTGCGGATTTCCTATGGAAACTAGGTTCTAACTATAACTACCTACTGGCGACCGCCAGTAGGTAATACACACATATATGTATACATATATATATGTATATATATATATTACGCTCCGTGGGGTTTTCCAAGTACCGGTTTGCACTCGAGCCTGTGTGCGCCTTTCCCAAAGCGTTTGTTGGTATGGACGGTTACACAAAATACTTACCTTTAATACTTACCAAAATACTTGCATTTTAAAGTATTTTTTTTTAAACTGTTTCCTAAACCTACTTTGCTAAAAAAAAATCCACTCTACAAAACCATATAAAATATAGCCAGCCACTGTTTTTTCAATAGTAATACATATTTCATTTACAATCCAAGAGTGCCGTCTACCGGCCAGAAGCAGTTGTTAATTTATTAGTGGTTAAAAGACTCGTGATTCAGGTTCAGTTGTTGTTAAGGAGTTGTGGTTCAGGCACTTTGTTGTGAATGAGTCGTTGTAAAGGTCGTTTCCCCTTTAAGCCTTTATTGGACACAATATACTTTTTTAAAAATATATTTTTATTGTTTTTCCTTGACAGAGTATTTACATACATATAACAGTTATTACACTTCGCTGATACATTTGCATATTCTGGTTACATAGAGAGTTTTGATAGGTTGTTGGGTGGCTTTTAGGATGTCCCGCTAAGCTTACGACGGTTGTGGCTTGGTTGTAGTGGACAGTTTGGTTACCGGCCCTGTGTTTAGTTTTAACATATAACGTGAACATATAACATATAGCATCACATATAACATATAACATAAAGGCGTTTGGCTGCTTGTTGTGGATCGACCGTCGTACACTGTGAATGGTATTCTCTGTATGGCCTGCCTTCAGCTGTTCAAGGCGGGTTGTGTGGGTCTAGGAAATTGTCTAAGGATGACCACATTTCTCTGTTGGGCTTTCTCCAAGGTGTGTTTCTACGTGTGTTGATGTCAGCACCTCTTAGGTACGTCACCCAGCTTAGTCACCCTTTGAAAGTTACTACAGTGGTCTTTTTCCACTTGGCCAGCACTGTTTTTGTAGCACTAGTCAAGAGGAAGTCAAGCAGGTTTCTGTCTTGTTGTGAGGTAACGTCCATGTTTATGTGTGCTGTTACTATGGTGCCGAATTCCTGTTTCAGGGAACAGCCTAGGACTTTGTTGGTAAAGTCAAATACCTCCCCCCAGAATTTGTTGACCTTGCTGCAATGGAAGATGAGGTGGGCTAGGTCACCTTTTTCTTTCTTACAGTTCCAGCAACGGTCATTCTCTATGAGACCTAGTTTTGCTAGTCGAGCTGGTGTCCAATATGCTTGATGTAGCAGCGAGAATTTTGTTTGCAGGAGTCTGCTTGCTTAGTCTTGCTTTTGTGATGGCTGATTTGATAGCCAAAAAATTGTATAGCTGTACGTCTGGGAGGGCGTGTTTTTCCTTCATGTTGTTGAACGTAAGGGACATCCCCTTCTCTTCTAGCTGGGCCGGGTGCGAGAGGCCTAATTGTTTCCATGTTTTTATATCTAAGGGTCTGCCTCTATATTTGATTTGGGGTTTGTCCAGAGTGCTACCCACATTGAGTTTTTGATGCTTGTCTCTAACTTTTGGTCTACTTTGAGAAGTGCTTGTTTTGTTAACTTGAATATTGGGTTTCCTTTTAGTGTCTGTTTGTTTGTTGTGAGGAGGGTTAATGGGTTAGTGTTGTCAAGGATGGCTCTCTCTAGTAATAGCCAGGTTGGGGTGTATTGTTGATATTGTTGATTTTGTAGTATCCAGTGTATTCCCTGTTTGGCCATAAAGGCATACTGGAAGGTTCTCAGGTCTGCAAGATTGAGGCCACCTAGTTCTTTCCTCAGTCTCAGTTTCTGGAGGCCTATTCTTGGTTTTTTGTCTCTCCATATGAATTTGTTGAGTAGTTGGTCTATTTTCTTATGGAAGTCATCCGTTAGTGATAGTGGGAGCATGCTAACTAAGTAGTTAACTATCGGGGTGATCATCATTTTAACTGTGTCAATTCTACCCCACCAAGAGATAAACTTGGGTGACTAGTCTTCCAGTAGCCCTTTTATCTTGTCTAGGGTGTTTTTTTCGAGGTTTTTTCTTAGCTTTCTCCCAAAGTTAATTCCTAGATATTTGACAGATCTCGTTTGCCAGGCTAGCCCTGCGTTATCCAGTACTTCCTTGGTTGTATGTATATTCAGTGGCATACATTCAAATTTATCTCTGTTTAGCTTGTAGCCAGAATGAGATGCGTAATCGTCAATTGTGTTCATGAGGGCCGGTATGGATTTGGACGGGTCTTCTGTTGTGATTAGTAGGTCATCCGCGTAGGAGGCTAGTTTGGCTGTGGTGTTGTTAATGGTTATGCCTGCTAAGTTCTTGTTTGCTAGGATGGCCTTGATAAGTGGTTCTAGTGCAAGTAGGCACAACAATAGGGATAGGGGGCAGCCTTGCGAGGTTGAAAGTGGGCGAGGTCATTCTGTTGATGGCAATCTGTGCCTTGGGGCTTCTGTATTGGGCCATTACTTTTTTTGTGAATTCTTCTCCCAGGTTATATGCCTGCATGCACTCCTCTAGAAAGTGCCAGGAGACTCTGTTGAATGCCTTTTCCACATCAAGTGTAATTGCTACTGCCGTGTTGTCTGAATTTGAGCAGTGTTCGATGATTTGCAGAGCAGTCTAGTGTTGTCGCTTAACATTCGGGTTTTCATGTATCCTACCTGTGTGTTCCCTATTAGTTGTGGGAGCAGTCTAGTGAGTCTCGTTGCTAGGATTTTCGCGTGTACTTTGCAGTCTAGGTTTATGAGTGATATTGGGCGGTAGTTTTTCGGCCATTGTGGGTCTTTGCCTTCCTTGGGGATGACTATGATTTTGGCCTGTGACATTGTCCCTGTTACTTCCCCTACCCTCCCGTAATGATTGAAAACTTTAGTTAATACTGGTGTTAGCTGGTCTATGAAAGATTTGTAGAATGTGGCAGTGTAGCCATCGGGACCTGGTCCTTTGCTGTCTTTTAGGAAACTAATGGCTGTCTTGACTTCAAATGTTTTGATGTCCTGGCCTAGTGCTATCACTTCTTCTGTCGATATCTTGGGAAGGTTTAAGTTCTCAAGGTAGCTCCTGGTCCCCCCTGTATCTAGGTTGTCGTCCTTGTTGTAGAGCTCCTTATAGAATTCCATGAATGTATTTAGGACGTCCCTGTGTCCCTTACTGGCTGTATCTGTGATTGCTGTGATGTAGTGTTGCCTTTGCTTATACTTGAGGTATGTGGCTAGTGTTTTTCCTGCCTTGTTCGCTTTGCACAGGTTGATTTGTTTATATATTTTTTATCCATAGTCCTGCCCGTTCGCTGAGTATTCTATTAAACTCGTATTTACACTTAGTGAGTTCTGTTAGTATGTGTTGGTTTGTGGTGTCACCGATGTGTCTTGTTTCTAGTAGCTTGATTTCTTTTTCCAACTGTGCTAGCTGTGCTTTGGCTTCTCTGTCCCTTCTGGCTTTTATTTCCATTCGCACACCTCTTATGGTTGTTTGAGTGCTTCCCACAGGGTTTTGGGGTCTACGTCTGGTGTGTTGTTATCTTTGATGTAGTCATCGATGGCTTTCGGTACCCTGCTCTTTTCTTCTTGTTTGGCGATGGTAGTGGTGTTGAGACGCCATCTGCGTGCTGTGTGATCATTGTGTCTCCCTGTGAGGTTTAGGCTAATGCAAGCATGATCTGATATTGTTCTGGCTGCGATCTCTGTATGTTCTATTAGGTGCGTGTGGGTTCCTGAGATGAGAATGTAGTCTATTCTGCTGTATGAGTTGTGTGGGTTCAAATAGAAGTTGTAGTCTCTGGTATCGGGGTGCTGTAGTCGCTACGGGTCTACTAGATTAAATTTGTTGCATAAGTACGTTAATGCCTTGTGGGACGATGGGGTGCGAGCTAGCGTTTTTGGTTGCCTGTCTAGGGTTTGGTCCAACGCCATGTTGAAGTTGCCCCCTACAACCGTCATGCTGTGTGAGCTAGTGGATTCTAGTTTCTTAGCTATTCCCTCCCAGAATAATGTGTCGTCAGTGTTTGGTGCATAGATGTTTGTCACTAGTAGGGTGTCTACCGCTCTTTTCAGGTGCGTAATTAGTAGTCTGCCATCGTCGTCCTGCTGCACCTTCTCGATGGATATGTTAGATTTGCTATTGATCTGGGTAATGACCCCTCTCTTTTCGCTCACGGCTGGTGAGTAGGCTACCTGCCCTATCCATCTGGCTCTAAGTTTGCCCGCTTCAGTTGTTGATAGTTTTGTTTACTGCAGCAGGATGATGTCACCCTTGGTCTTGGCTAAGTAATCTAGTACTTTTCTCCTTTTGATAGGGTGGTTAAGGCCTTTAACGTTAAGGGAGATGATCTTAAGGTCTGTTGATAGTGTCTTGTTGTTAGACTGTGAGATTTGTTTTAATGCAGTGGGTCATGCCTAGTTTGGCGGAGTTAGACCAATCAATGGTGGTGCTGTGTTGTGAGCTAGCACCTCATGTAAAGTCTGGTGATAACAGTGTTATGGGCAATCTCTCTAATGTTTTTGTGTTTGCTATGACATAGATAAGGACAGAACAGACATAACTGACAAGACATACATGACTAACACCCCCTCTCTTCCTTCACTTCGACCCCCCGTCCCACCCTCTCCTCCCCCTCCCCCTGCTCTACTGCATTGTACTGTGGGCGTGCGACAGCCGGTAGTCCCAGGGATATTATGGATGAGGTAGTTAACAAAGATCTGACGTAAGTTCTGAGCTCGCTTGGTTAAAAGGATATATTGAGCCGTGAGGTCGAGCTGTTTCTTGAGGTAGGTTTTGTTGCTGGTCTGTAGTGTGGATAGTCTATTTCTGAGGGAGTCTTGGTTGCACGATTTGCTTCGTCATGTCCCGTTAGAGCTGGGAGCATCTACTTTTAGTCTTTGTGTGAGTTCGGTGAGGCACCTCTTTTGGCCGATGGGGTTGAGGCTTCCATGTTCCGTGTTGGTGGTCCTTGAAGGTAACGTGACAGCTCTCCTGGATCTTCGAAGGTTAGCATGACCGCTCTGTTGTATATTCAGAACTTTGTGGGACCTGCAAAGGAGAAGGTGATGTTTTCTTTCCTCAGCTTGTCCCTCTGGGCTACAAAGCCCTTCCTGATATTTACCGTTGTTCTCGAGTAGTCCTGTGTGAGGATGATTTTGTTGCCTTTCCGTAGCAGATTGGGGTTTTTCCTGTCTATGCCAAAAATGGCGTCCGTTTGGATACGAATGAAGAGGTTTGCATTTTATAGGTCTTGGACCAGCTCTGCTCCCTTGCCTGCTGGCCGGTACTCTGTACGCCTTGGCTAGCTCGAAGGGGCAGTCAAAATTCAGTTTGGTCAGCTCTGTTATCAGGGTTTGTATGAGCGAGACACATGAGCGGACATTGTCTTCTTCTACTTCAGGTACTCCCAGGATACGTATGTTACCTTTTCAGCTGCGGTCTTCGAAGTCCACTGCTTGTCTGCGTAGTTCGGCTGTGGCTTTGGCGATGTTGCCTATGGCCTTCCCAGTGAGTTGTGACCTGTCCTCTATGTCACTAAGTCTTTGTTCCACTGCTTCTAGCTTGTTGTTAGTTGCGTGGATGTCTGCCCTTATCTCTGCTAGTTCTAGTTGTATAGTATCTGTTGTTTTTTTGTTGACTTTGCTAGGTCATGTACCTCGGCTAGCTTTTTGATGATACTGTCCAACGTGCTGCTTATGTCTGCTTTTTGTTTGATGGGGGACTCTGCTGTGCCTTCAAGTCCGTTCTTCTTCTGTTGTTGTGTTGTTTTGTCTTCTCTAGTTGCCATTTTCCTTTGCACTATTTGTCGATAGAGGGGCGCCAGGTCTATAGCCGCTATCGCGTTGATCTGCTGATGCTCTCTCATTGGTGTCCTTCAGGGCCTCTCGTTCTAGGTGCCTCCCTTAGCAGTTTTGGTTTTTGCTCACGGGCAAGTGACGGTCCATGTGTGCTTGGACTTGTTACTTGTGCTGGCCTACGCTTTTAGTTTTTGCTTTTTTGCCTTTTGTTGCTTCCTGATCGCTTGTGTCTTCACTTTCAGCTTGCCGTGGTTTTGCAATTCTGCGCGTGTTGCTCCCCTTCTGGGCTGCCTTGGCTGGCTTTGTGTTGACTGTGTTGACCGTGCCTTGTGTTCTTCTTGGCGCTCCGCTAATTATTTAGCCAATGTGGGCGGATCGCAGCCGTTTCCGGGGTGTTGGGCCTTCTACTCTTGTGCTTACACTCTGTCTCCGGCTAGTGTGCCTCCCCTGTGTAGCTAACTCCGGAAAGCGGGCCTCACCTTTCGTGGTCTTCTTTGTTTATGGTTGATTTTCGCAAAACGTTTTGTGTTAATTGTGCTGGTTTGCACCTCCTTAGCAGAGACACTCTTTTCCAATGTTGACTAGCCACTTCTTTCACCCCTTGCTGCTCTTTGGGGGATGGCCATTTTCGCGGGTGGGTTTGGTAGTTTTACTTTTGCCTCATCCCTTTGTTTGTTTGCCGTTTTTTGCTTTGATTGCTTCGTTGCCACTGTTCACTGTTGTCAGCTTGCTGTTAGCTTACTTGCTGCACTGTTGCTGTTGCATTGAGTGATTTGTCTCTGGTTGGTGACTCTTTGTTCTGTGCATACGCTCTGACTTCATTGTCCGAAAAAGATGGCGGCCTCCTGATCACTGCGCAGTTTCGTTTTCACCTACTAGCGATATTCAAGCCGGCTGACCCTTGGAAGTCTGCGTAATCTTCTCCACCGGCTGTCGGTTGATTGGCTGTGTGATCGACTTGTCTTCCGAGCCTGCTGACCCTTCTTTAGCTGGTCGATCTCTGTGTCTTCCAGTAAGCTGGGTCTACATGTCTTTGCGCATTTGTAAGTGGCCACTCCCTCCTGCTACCAAGATGACTGCCTCCTGTTGGCTTGTTTGTTTCGCTTACTGTTTTTTCCTTAGTCACCGGTGCTGTAGGGCCACCGGAACTTCCTAATGCTTTTCCTTTGGAGTGGGAGGTTGTTGTGCAGAAGTGTGATGGTTGCGAACCCTTTGCTGCCTTAACAGACCTTGACTTTGTATTCTCCGCACACTCGGTTGCGCTTGTGTGTAGCCACTCCCACTGCTATCAAGATGGCGGCCCCCAGTTGGCTTCTTTCGCTTTCGCTTACCCCCTTTTATCCACGGTGCTTGTACCCGGTAAAGTGCTACCTTTTTGTCTTCCGTGCTTGAGGGGAGGTTGCGGGGTTTGGTGTGCGGAGCGCGCTATCACTTGCCTGTTTGTCGTTGTTGCGTTCGTGTCGTTGAAGTTTCGTGATAGTGTTAGCTCCACGGCGCCATCTTGTTTTTCCTGGGCTCTGCGTTCCTGTTAGCTATTTAGTCAATTGTAGTGTTGTGCGGGGACTTCTGGCTGCTCTCGTTTGCTCTGTGCGATGCACCGCACCTTGCGATTTGTTGCAGATGTTTCCGTTTTTGCTCTGGCTGAGTTGGCTTGCTGTTTTTTGTGTTCAAATCCCTGGGATCGGCAGAGCTCCGGACTTAGGCAACTTTCCTCATTGCCGTCCAAGCCACGCACCCCGGACACAATATACTAAGTACTGAACCTTAATACAGAAAACTGGTACAACAACAGTACAATGTAATTAGTAAAGATAAACATAGAGAGTAAATCAGAAAAAATTAAACACAAATCAAATAATCAACAATCTAATTATTGAATTATGAATTAGTAACTGAAGAAAAAAGTAGATTTTTTAATTTTACCCACAACAGGAAGGGAAAGACTAAGAAACAGGGGAAATTGAGCAGGGGAATGCAATTGGATAGAGGCGTTTTATAACTCACAATAACAATCACTAAAGTGTAAAAGAATATTAACACTCATCTGGTAATCATTAACCTTTAGATAAACAACTAGAATTAAGTATGCAAGTGTAGCTAACAGAATATAAATAAAAAATACCAAATTAAGGTGGCCTGTGAATGTGAACAATGCTTTTGAAAAATTATAAAAGACGTGCCTTCATTTTAGCTCTTCCAAAATGTACTTGGCATGACCAATAAATGATTTCTATTGTGACTAAAGTTTTATCACAATTTTTAAGTTTAAGAGGTAAATTGTATTTATTAAGTATGCAAGTACAATAGAATAAATGCAAGGGATAATCATTAAGCATATAATTATGATATTAGATATTAAACATGAAAGCAAAAAAATAAAAAATGAAGGGACAATCATATACCATCAAGAAAAGGCTAACAGCTGTATGACAACGATACTAAAATCAAAGAGTGAACATTGGCAAAAATATATACAATTCATATTAAAAACCTGAAAAATTCATGGGGTTTTAGGCACTTCTTCAATTTGAGGATTATCTGAACATGTCCTGTTTGGGGAAAGATTTAAAAAATGTGTTATGGGTAAGAGAAAAAGAACTCTTTTAATAGTATGGGTAACTGGGTGAACATACAATCTATCCAGTCTGTGATTGTAGTAGATTCCATACCACCATACCTGAAAAGATACAATAGAAGCATGCTTCCATGCCTTGGTATTTTGTTCAAATGCAAGAAGTAAGTCAATTATGTGAAAATCATTAGATTGAGATGACCAATCCTTTGAAACGCTTCCTAGAAAAATATTAGCAAATTTAATTAGGACTTGCATGTGAAAAATATTATTTATCTGTTGCCAAATTTGTATCCAAAAGTTATGAATGGAAGGGCATTCAAATAACATATATTTAAGATCTGCTGGAGCAGTGGGGAATGTCCAACAAGTAGAGGGGATAGTGAAGTCCACTTTATGTAAAGTAGCAGGAGTAATCAAGAGTCTATTATAGATGAAAAATTAAGTTTGAGTAGTATCAGTTGCTCTAAAAGATTTCCTTATCTAAATCAGATTCCCAATGAAGTTCCCCTCCTGTTTTATCTCGAGTATCTGGAAAATAGATTAGGTGTTTATAAAGTTTGGCCACAGAGGGGAACTTGTTTAAAATCAAGTTTATACTAGGGGTTGGAGAAGTAAATGTACGATTAAGAAGGAACTGATTATATGAGGATTATACTACAGAGATTAAGGGTATGTATTTGGTTTGGTATGAAGAGGGAAAAGAAAAGCGTGTTTGAGCTATGTAAGTCCTTTAGCATACCAATCTTTCCCAAAAAATTGTTTTAATATGTATTTTGATAAACTTATTATACCAAATTGATGAATGTAGAAATTGGTTTTTAGTATTTAGATAAGAGATAAGAATAGGTTTAAGGATCTTACATGCATTTTTAAAACTAGGAAGAGATAGTAATGAAGGTATAGATGTAAAGGATAAAAATTCCTTAAAAGAAAAGAAAAAGGATGAAAAAAGGATTTTTGAAGATCAATCCATAAGTGAGAACGTAAGGAATTATCTTCATGCAACAAATAGCAGTTTGTTGAAATAAAAAACTATATGGTATGAATGAAGGTCTGTAAAGTTAGCACCCCCCATATTTTTTAGGTCTTTTGAGAGAGGCATTCCAGATTTGTTGTTGTTCCATAAAACTTAGAAAAAAGACAGAGTATATTTTTTATAATGGAAATTTTGGATATTTATAGGAATATTGGAAAGATAGAATAATATTATAGGAACTAACCACATTTTAATAATATCTAAACAACCCAACCAAGATAGGAATAAAGGATTCCATTGAGAGATAAATGAAATTAATATAGTTTGTAATTCTTTCAGGTTTAAGGACACAGGGCTTATTACGATGGCGCAGGGCCCACCACTGCCAGCTGTTTTCTCCCGCCATATTATGGTGGTGGGGGAATCATTGGTTAGGCATGGGGGTCATAAAGACCGCCCACCACGGTTTATGTTTATATGTTTTTAGAGCGCTCGATTGCTGTGGCGTCTTGGCGCTGTAGTATGTGGAAAGGAAATGTGCCCTGTGTTACCCGGGTACCTATGTGGAGGTGAACAGCCATGTTTTCAAGTCCTTCCTAAAGAGCTGATGATTGGATTGAAGTTTAATGGCCGTGGGCATTTTATTCAGATTCAAATTCAGATTCAATAGGCTTTATTTCAATAAAAACATATCTTTAAAAGCAGTACAAAACACAACAAGTTAAAAAGGACAAGAACCGGAACACATAAAAACATTTGCAAGATTATACAAATACACATGACATCAATAAATTACTTAAGAAGGTCTAGCATAATCACCAAAATTAAACAATTTTATTAAGTCTTTTTGATCTGATCACCCATGCCCAACTTACTAACTTTGACATACCGCACACAAACAAGGGCCGGGTATCGGACTTTAAGATTCACAAAGCCACTAAATGGTGTCTGGTGCCCAACTCCTTACACAATGGTTTTGGCCACCTAGATCTCAGAGCTTTATAAGCGGGGCATTCGAATTTGAGGTGGGCAACAGACTCGACCCTAAGTGCACAAAATAAACAAAAAGGTGAGATTTGGGCCGGGATTCGCCATCGGGCGGTCAATTCGCCCACTGGAAGCATACCTACTCTAAACTTATAATACAAAACCCTATCTAAAGGTTTTGAAATTATATCAAGGTAGGGTTCACAGAGGGCCACGTCCTTGATCATGAGGAACTCGCTGGTTGCTCTGCATTGTTTGGGGTCAGTGCTACTCCTATCCGCTACCCAATTCCAATACATATTCTTAAGGACAGACTTAGGAGGGGCAGAACTAGTTAGCCAAGCCTCCCTGAGCCCCAGCTCCCCAAGCAGGAATTTAACATCCCTGAGCCACCCGATTTTGGACCAGCCGGACATCGATAGTACCTCCATCAGCCCTTCCGCATAGCTGGCAAGTTCAGGAACCCTCCACAGACGGGCCCCGAGTAATAAAGGACGCAGATTTGCCTGATCTTTAATTGAGCAGCATCCCATGTCTAAAGGCAGGAGTAGGGTAGGGGTACTCTGCGGAAGAGCCAACAGGTCCTTTAAAAATGTGTTCTCGGAGCAAGATAGCAGGTCGATATTGTGTGTTCCCCAGAGCACTGCCCCGTAGAGTGCTGCACTGACACATCTCGCCTTGTATATATCTAACACAGTGGCAATGGGTTTAAAGGAGGACGACCGCTGTTCTTTGAGGAGAGCCCCAACCAGCCTTTTGTGACTTAATAACATCTTCTGGAGATGGGAGTTTCACCGCATAGTATCGGTCGGACGGATGCCTAGGTAATCAAACTCCTTAACCCTTTCCAGGGGCAACAGGTTTAGTACTGGGGCCCGTCCAAGCTTTTTTGGGGGTCCAATACCAAGTAGTTTGTCTTTTCTGTGTTGATTTTTAACCCCTTACTTACACAGAAGGATTAAAAACTGTCCAGGAGGCTCTGTAGACCCATAGGGGATTTTGAGATCAGAAGGGTGTGGTGTCGTCAGCGAATAGGAGAGTTGGTATTCTCCTGACCGCCATGGATGGTGAATCAGATGGATTTTTCAAGAGGTGCTCCACCACTCCGTTCACATACAATAAGAACAGAGTGAGGGTAAGGACACAACCCTGGCGGACACCCCTATTCACTGTGCATTCTGGCAGTCTTCTGTCCCTGCTTACCCCACCTCACCTGCGCAAAGTTTCCTGTATGGAGCTTCACCAGTAAGGACATTATGTATGCGGGCATCCCCAAGTCAGACAGTACCTTCCATAGGCAATCCAGGGGCACCAGGTCAAAGGCAGTCTTTAAGTCGATAAAAGCAAGAAAAAGACTGCCTTTGCCTAGTACGACCACCTTCCAGTATATGAGCAGCCATCTAAATGACTGCTCAATAGTCCTGGTACCTGTCCTAAAGCCTGCTTGGAAATCAGAAAGGATTTTATTGTCATCAGCCCACTGGAGCACTCTCCCAAGAACCACCTTTCCTGCAACCTTCTGAGTGGAGTCGATTAGACTTATGGGATGATAGTTAGCTGGGTCGTCCCGACCCCCCTTCTTGAAGATCGGGACAACCTCAGCTTCCATAATACGTTGCATTGAGCAACGATGAGATGAGCCTCCCTCATTCCTTCAAATTAAGGCGGAGCAAGTCCCCCGGTAGCCCATCTGGGCCTGCTGCTTTATTAGGGACTAAAGATTTAATCACATTCTCCACTTCCTTAGCTGTGAAGGAGAGATCCTCACTCAACCCAGAGGGGCCCAAAGATGGAAAATTGATCAGCCCCGGCCTTACATCCTGGTTGGTAGTATAGAGGAGGGAGAAGTGATTAAACCATGACTCCTCTGATATTTTGCATGTTATTAAGATATAACCCGGCCTATTCCTGGCCCTTACTAGGTCCCAAAAACCCTTGGAGTCTCTCCCTGCACTAGCCTCCTTCAGGTCGCAACATAACTGGTCCTCCCACTCTTTCTTGGCTTCACAAAGAGTGTGCTTGTACTCTTTCCTGGCAATACAAATGCTCAGATCCCTTGAGTTTAACTGCTTTCAGTAGTGCCCTTTTCGCCCGCCGACATTTCTTTGAATACCCCCCGGGTTGCCCTTGGGTCTCCGGCGCTCACTTTCAGGTGAGCCCTGACTGTGGGTTAGAAATAACTTTCCCAGGGCAGTGATAGTGTCACAAAAAAGAAAAGATACCTCAGGAGGGTCCAAGATGGTGGTTTCTAGCCTGGACAGGACCTTTGCCAGTAGTGACCCTATATTCTGAACCTTCCCCTCGTCCAGGGCGACCTTGAGTCATTTAAGTCGCCTCCCATAAATTGAAGGACATACTTCTCCAGTTGTCCGCAGCACAGAGGATTCCTGCAGACCTTTTGAGGGCGACCACATAGGATTCAGGGTCAAAGATAATGGTTTATGATCACTGTCCGTAGTGGGAAGGACAGCCATATCCAGCATTAGGCCCCAGAGCTTAAAGTCTTATAGGATATAGTCTATTCTAGATGAAAGGTCTACCCTATTGAAAGTATGTGCTCCACAAGGGTCTGAAAGTGTTCTACCATTCGCCGCCCTTAGGCCATATTCCTGAGTCAAGGTATTGAGCTGGATAGCCCGTTGGAACCACCTCTTAATAGGCGCTATTGATAGGGATGGAATACCCCTCCTGACGTCCTCATCTGAGATACCCAAAATGTCATCTGCCGCAAGGGGCTCAAAAGTGCAGTTAAAGTCCCCGGCGACCATGACATGCATGTCAGGACTTCACTGGCTGAGTTCGTCTTCGAGATCAGAAAGGGTTGGGGATGGAGAGCCACCTTTAGTGCCTCGAGCATAGATGTTAAATATCTCCAAGGTACACCCTCTCTGGGGCCCTCTAACTTATAATCTTAATAGGTCAGGAGACTTAGTTTCCCTGTGCCTAATATGACAGCCTAGGGAAATACTGACCCAAATAAGCAGGTCTCCTGAAGGACGACCTCTCCCCGTAGGGGGGGAAATTACAGGAACAAAATGCGTGGTATATCCAACCTTGTGACAAGGCTCCAAACACCAGGTCTCTTGGAAAATACATATCCCAAAGGACTCAATAAAGATGTCCCAGTCTGGAAGATCTAGTTTTCTGGAGATACCCGCTATGTTCCAACTAACAATCCTCATGTTACTGCTAACTATAACGTGCTCTACTGGAGGCTCCAATGTGGGCACGCTAGGCCCAGATTGGGACCCCAGTAGTGTGCCCTCAGACTCCACCAGCCTGCAAAAATTTCCAGGTTGGGAAAAACCCAATACAAACTTATTCACGGGACTAAGGGAAAGAGAGGGAGGGGACTCAGGAGGATAGGAAGGCCCATGAAATACACCATGCTCAGGCACATTACAACTCCCAGGTGAAACGGCTACAACAGATTGCCTCTCGGCAGGATGGTAAACGTCAAGTCAACAACCCCACTGCGGCCTGTTTAGGCCTAGACCTGCATTTTGCATATTCGACCTTGAAGAAAGGAAATCGTGATGGTAATACCCTCTATCCCTTCCCTCTCAGGTTAGAGGGCTAGCATGCTGTGGCTTTACTGGGTGAGAGTGGAAATAGCTAAGATCGCGAGTGCTAATTCCTAAACTGCCTTGGCTAGAGTGTTGGTTGCAGATAAACCTTGCTACCCTGGCATCCCTGAAGTTGACCAGAATGCAATCACCCCTCATGTTCTTAGGCCTGTTTCCTACCCAGCTAACCCGTCTCACATGAAGAACCCCCCCATCAAATGAACTAGGCAGAGGTCTGTTTTCCCTTAGCCAGAACATGGTTTTGTTTTTAAGTTTGTCATACGATTCATGTTTACCCACCTTCAGCAGGGGGACCCCGGTAAGCACCGCTACATAAGGCCGACAGTCAGGGGGTACATTGACATGGGGAGGGGTAATTGCTCCCTTCTCTTCCGGGACCTGCATTTTTAATGGGACAGGTGGGTTACAATTCTGACCCCCACCACCTCCCTTGCTATTGCGTGTGCTATTACTCTGGGCAGGGCGACTTTGGCAAGAACCTAAGGTCCCTTTATCCAAGTTCAGGTTGTGGTTAGAGCTCGTTGGGGCATTAGTTCGGGCAAGGCCACCAACGACATTACTCACCGCACACACGTTAGCCTCAGGTACTTTCCCTGGAGTAATAAGTGCATTCACCTCTGTTGAAGAGGAATCCACCTGGTGGATTATATTCCCCACAAACCCATCCTCTCGTATTTTAGAATGTAATTTGATTAGGTACTTAAGTGAGAAAAAGTTGTCGAGAGTGGCTTGCTCGAATCTATCCAGCCTCTCCGTCAAAACTTTCACTCTTTCAAGTACCGGGAGTGTCAAGGATTTCATTAATTACTCGATTTGGGCAATAGGGGGAGACTCAGGTAAAGAGCCTTCAGCAGAAATAGGCTATAGATTAACATTTTCCTGCTCACGTGGGGTGCATAGCAATTGCCCACCAGAGATCCCCTGGGGCCCCGAAGGAATGTGCCTCACCACCGCCCCCAGCCTTGTTAGTTTCACACAGCCCCTAGAGCAATTTCCTCTAGCCTTCTTAGGGGGTTTAGGATGGCTACCACTGCGATAACTTATAGTTCTTTTCCTTTTGGTGGGCGCTGATCTAACTCCTTTAACGGGTGCTACCGCAGATTGTTCAGCGAGACCCTCAGGAAGAGTAGAGATACCCAAGGGAATGTGAGGCACTGGAGGCTCAGCAGACACGAGTTATGGCTGAATGACCAAGTGCCTACGTGGTTCGAGGGCATTGAGCCTCTCCAAGCTGGCCCTTATGGCACCTGCTCTAAGCTGATCAGCACTAGGAGTAACTATATACAACAGCTCAGCTATATGTACAGGGGAGGTTGCTAGTGCCAGGGGCCCAAGGGAGGAACGTTTGTGATTAAGGGGCTCGAGAGAGAGGCGGCGTTCAGTAATGGCAATCTCTTTTTTGATAACCGAAAAGGCTCAGGTGATAAACTGGTCCATGGTGCCGCTTACTTAGCCACCCCCCCTCTTGCTCTTCCCAGAAAGAGTTGTCATTGGCATGAGGAAGCACACTTGCTGATGAAATCGAGCAACAACTAGTCATGCAGGTTGATACTAGGAACAAAGGTGATAGCCTAATACCTGGCAGTATCCAAACTTAAGGGGGGTGACCCAGCCAAGCCCCGACCGGCCCCAGACGGCCACAGATGGTCCCGCCCTTGTCCTGGGCTTCTCCCGCGCAGCGGTAGACCGGATCCTAGATGTAGGGCGCACAGTGTCCTGTGGGGGGGGGCTGGCAAGGAAGGCGGGACCAGGTGCTATCGGTCAGGCAGGGACTCCTGGGAGATTGAGTCCCTGCTTACGCCTCTCACGGCCCACTCGATGTTGCAGTTCTCTCCACTAGTCCATGCCCCCTGCGGTCCAGGTGAGATGCTGCTCCCGCTGGCTCTGAAGAACGACGCGGCACCCGCGAAGCGGGTGCAGCGAGTTGTGGCAGTGGACCGCTGGTTAAGTGCAGTGGCAAAAGTTCCTCTCCCGGCAACAAACAAGGTAGTGTCCCACTGATAGGGGCGAGCAGGCTGACTAAATCCTCACAGTGTCCTGTGGGCGGGGCTGGCAAGGAAGGCGGGACCAGGTGCTATTGGTCAGGCAGGGACTCCTGGGAGATTGAGTCCCTTCTTACGCCTCTCACAGCCCACTTGATGTTGCAGTTCTCTCCACAGTCCACGCCCCCTGCGGTCCAGGTGAGATGCTGCTCCCGCTGGCTCTGAAGAACAAAGCGGCACCTGCGAAGCGAGTGCGGCGAGTTGTGGCAGTGGGCCGCTGGTTAAGTGCATTGGCAAAAGTTCCTCTCCGGGCACAAACAAGGTAGTGTCCCCATTTTATTCCATAACTGTGCTGGGCAATTCAATAGAGGCCTTCCCCCCTGTTTGCCTGTCCGATCTTAGTGACCCAGACTAGCAGATCTAAGGGCCACCACTGTAAAGTGCTTTACGCACAAGGCATAAAGCCTTAAATTCCATCCGCTGTTGGGCATGGAGCCAGTGTAGTAATTTAATTCCTGCCGAAGTTGATTGTCCCGTGGGTATGCTTAGAAGTAGTCTTGCTGCGGCATTCTGTAAAGATTGCAATTTCCTCATCTGGGAATTGTCAATGCCCATAAAAAGGGCATTGCAATAGTCCAGCTTGGACAAGAAGAGTGCAACCATCACTGTCTTTTGCCCATCCTGTGAGATGACCGGAAAGATTTTTCTCATGGTTTTCAGGGTTTTTAGTAAAAAGAAGCAAGAGGAATTGAGACCTGGGCAGAAAAATTCAATTGATCATCAAAAATGACCCTGAGGTTTCTGAACTTGGGGACAGGACACAGGCATTTCCCAGCCTCAGTCAACCACCAGGAATCATTCGACAGGGGACTGCAAGGGCCGAACTCTATCACCTCCGTTTTGGCGGTGTTCATTTTCAGGAAGCTATGGTTCATCCAGGTCATGATCTCAATGAGACAAACATGAAACCTGGTGGCTGTGGCCTCAGGCTGATTGTTAATGGAGATAGCAAGTTGGGAATCATCAGCATATGAGACCAGGGCAAAACCATGTCTCCTGATAAGTCTGGCCAATAGGGTGATGTAGATATTAAACATTGTTGGGGATAGGGCTGATCCCTGCGGGATGCAGCATGGAAGTTGGAAACTATCCAATTGCAGACCATCCCAGTGCAGCCTCTGCTCCCTCGCCTCCAAAAATGAGGAGAGGAGGGCCAGGGCAGAGTCATCGACCCTCACATCCCTCAGCTGCTGCACTAACACCGTGTGATTCACGGTGTCAAATGCAGCCGACAGATCTAGGAGTGCGAGGACTGCACTTCCCCGATACACTATTCTGTGGATCTCTTCGGTTGCAGTAATCAGGGCTTATTTGGTGGAGTATTTAACAACAAGGGGTGGTGATGGACAGAGTTTCTGAATTAAGCAGAATACTCTCACCCAGTCAAGAGATCAGGGCTAGATCCAACACCGTTTTTTAGCTCACTGCACCATCCCAGCTCAGAACCTGGCTATATGCAAATTAGTCTGTTCCTGTCCCAGTGCATGATGGGAACAGGGCAAACCAAACTACCAAGCCAATTCTTACACTGGGAAGGATACAAGCTACCGGGGACCGGTTTCTGGCATTTCAGCCGTCGTCGGCCCGGCTTGCTTGAATCCTGATGGTGCAATGAGTAAGGGACTCACATCTGAGTATACCCTTCCACGCTTAGGGTGGACGAAATATTTAACAACAAGGGGTGGTGATGGACAGAGTTTCTGAATTAAGCAGAATACTCTCACCCAGTCAAGAGATCAGGGCTAGACCCAACACCGTTTTTTAGCTCACTGCACCATCCCAGCTCAGAACCTGGCTATATGCAAATTAGTCTGTTCCTGTCCCAGTGCATGATGGGAACAGGGCAAACCAAACTACCAAGCCAATTCTTACACTAGGACCGGGGACCGGTTTCTGGCATTTCAGCCGTCGTCGGCCCGGCTTGCTTGAATCCTGTTCATCACCACCCCCTTTTCTGAATCGTTATTTGGTGGAGTGGCAGGACCAGACCAGAAACCATGCTGTGTGGCATTCAGTAGATTATTGGCATCTAGATAGTCAGTCAACACTTTGTTTACTGACCTCTCCAGAATTTTTGCTACTATCGGTAGGCCAGCGATTGAGCAACAGTTTTTTGGTTCAGTTGGGTCCAAGTTCGGTTTTTTAAGAATAGGTCTGATGGATACTTTTTTCCAGGTTACTGGGTAGTTGCCTGATTCCAGAACTTGGTTAACAAGAGGTGTGAGATTGTCACAAATCTTCTTGGCGGCAAGATGCATGATGTAAGGGGGGCAGGGATCTGTAGTTGAGCCAGATTTTTTGGAAAGGAGGAGTTTTTGTACCTCTTCGGTAGTGATTGTCTGGTAACAGGATAGTCTGCAGTGAGTTGATTGTACCGCTGGCAGTTGATCTTGCCCCGGAGTACTCAGGAGGTCGTTATAGATCCCTTGCACCTTATCCTGAAAAAATAGGGCCAGTCTGTTACACATAGCTTGGTCTGGTTTAAAAGCATTGTCCTGTTGCGGATTTAGCCAGCAGATTAACAGATTAAAAAAGTTCCTTAGTGGAGTTACCAGCTTCCACTATCTTGGTTGTGAAAAATAGCTTTTTTGCAGCAATAATTGCTTCCTTGAACTGTTGGATAGCTAAGTTATAGGTTGTTTTCATTTCATTTCTGCAGTCCTGTCTCCAAAGATGCTCAGCTTTCTTGTAGTTAACTTTTAGGCACTTGAACTCTGGGCTGCACCAAGGTGAAGATATCTTGGATCTTTTTACTGTCACCAGCTTTTCAGGCGCAACACGTTCAGCCGCTGTGAGTAGCCAGCCATTGAACTGCAAGGCTGCTTCATTGTAATCCTTTGCTAGCAGGGTAGGGAAGTGACCAAGGGTCAGCTTTAGGTCTTTGCCTAGAACTATGTTCCAGGATCGCATTTTTACCTTGGATGGCTTAGTTTGTGTTCAATGGTGTGGCTGCATAACCTTGATGTTAAAATGGACAGCCTTATGATCTGTCCATCGGAGGGTTAATATTTTGGTCAGGGTAATATCAGGGTTGTTTGTAAAAATACTATCCAGCGTATGTCCCCCCTGGTGAGTGGATTCAGTTACTAGTTGATGTAAATTAAAAGCTGCTAGATTATCCAGCAGCCTAATTGTGTCCGAATTGTTTGTTAATTCTAGATGATAATTGAAGTCACCCAGGATTGTAAGGGGGTGGGGGTCAGTGTATGACTCCAGAAGCGTCAAAACTGCCTGGGAAAAATTTTATTTGGGCCTAGGTGGATGGTATATGAGTAGCCCCTAAAAGGTTGAGAGATTGTTTAGTTTAATACAGAAATGCAGCGCCTCTGCTGATAGGATTGAAATGGCTTCCGCCCGCACCTTTAGGTAATCTCGGTAAACGATAGCTATACCTACCCCCTTTGCCTTTCTCCCAATCTTGCGAGATGACAGCATAGCCCGTTGGTAGCGTGATGTTCAATCAGCGCATGATGTATTGTCCGTCCAGGTTTCAGTCACAAAGACTATATCCAGAGTGGATAGCTGAATTAAGACTTGCAGCTGGTATTTGTGTTTTACCACAGAACAGGCGTTTAGCAGAAGACACTGCACATGCTGCTTGTATGTTGCCTTAGGATATCTAGTGGGCCCACTTGTATTATTGTCCCTGCTCCTTCTTTCTCTGTCTTGAGAAGCCTCAGGCTTTTCTACTCCCGACCCTTCCGCTGTCCTGTTAGTAAGCTTGGAGCGATTATAGATGCCAAGATTGAACCGGAAAGACCATTTAGAGCAAAGGGCCTCACTACTGTTCATGTTTTACAGGGACATGTTGTGGAAAATTAATACGTTTTGATGAACATTATCTGCGCCATCTTCCCTTTTGCCCCGATGCCACACTCTCTGTCGCACACACCTACCACTTTAGCTGTCTTCCAGACCCACCCTCTACACACCCCTGACCCCCGGCACGGCTCTTCGCCTACACAAGCACCCCCACGCACTGATCACTCCTGCTTTCACGTGTCTTGCGCGTAAGCGGCAGCCATTTCGAGCACCATGGCCCCTCTGCCCCTCGCTGATGGCTAGCGCGTCTCTCGCTCTCCTATCCTCGCAGGCATCCCCCGCACGCTGACAACCCCCTCGCTCTCACATGCCTTGGGTCATAAACCCCTCTTCAGCGCAGCTCTGCCACAGAATCCCATCCTGTTCCCAGCGCGACACCTCCCTTCATTCCTTTCATAGTCTCAGGCCCTTTGATGCAAACCCCCTTTTTCCTGTGTGCCCGTCTGTCTTCCTTGTTCCCAAGCTTCCACCTGGCCCTGCGGATACTGTTTATTACCCCGTACAGTAGGAAGCCTCCCCTCCCCATCAAAGGACCCTCGAGCCGATCAAAGCCCCCACCCCTCGAGATCCGATCAAACCCCACACATTCCGTGAATCAGCGGAATGTCCTGCTGCGCGATAATCACCACCTGTTGTGATCGGGGTGAGGAATTCAACTGTAAATGTATGTGGGAACGGGCCTGACGGGGAGATTCCGAGGATGTTCTTTCACATATCAAAGTGTTGCAAGAATGTGTTACGTGCAATAAAGATCATAAAACCTGAGTATAAGAGGCCAGGCCTCAGAGATGCGGTTAGAGCACCTCGTGACGATACTTGCTGTCTGAATTGATGTGTTCTCCTCCGGAGAGAATAAACCCTCGTTTCCTGCCTTTCAGTCTCCAGCGCCTGCTTCTTCATTGATTAATATTGGTGGGTCATAGAGGCGATACCGCCGGGCAATACAAAAGGGTCTTTGGTTACTGGTTGTCTTTGCACCCTTTTTACAATTGGCGTCCCAAGCGTGGGGCCCATCAGCGACTCGTGGATCCAGTGGGAGAGGTCCTGACGACAGAGTGAACAACTGCAACGATCGGAAGGTACCCTGTCCGATAGACCCTCGTCTGACAGCCGATCATCCGAACTTCACTGGTTCCGAACAGACCTCTCTCGAGTGATCTACGGTCCTGACTGGGAACCATCAGGAGTGCCACGAGGAGTACGAAGGAAAGAGGACGATCGGGCGCTGGATTCGGAAGACAAGAAACTGTCCATACGGTCCGGGTAAGGTCGTGTAAACACGACAAATCGCGAAATAATTGATAATTGATGGAAAATACTAGTATTACTTTTTGTTAATTTATTTGGAGTTTCGCTGTCGGCAAACGGAGAAACAACCGGCTCTCTCTTTGCAAGCAGTGAAGGATAGGTAACGCACCCGTCGTGCCTATCTTTCTCCCCCACTGAACAATTGCCCCTCCCCATTGATTAACTGTTACGGATTGTCTCCTGGAGATTCTCTGTCTGCAAACAGGAAAAGAATAGGTCCCCCTCTTTGCAGATTGTGAAAGGGTAGGTGACGCAAACCTTTGCAGGCCTACTTATTCTCCCCATTGACCATTGTTTTTTTATTTTTTATCTATTGACCTAACATTGATTGCCCGATATTGGTTCATGAGGTATTCACTGCCTGCAAACAACGTAGAATAGAAATATTCTGTCTAGTCTTTGCACACAGTGATAAGATAGGTAGTGCTGACTATTATCCCCATTGTGATCCGTCATGCCTGTCTTCTCCCCACTGAAGGATAGCTGGTTCAGCCCGGACCGTTTATTAGAGGTGGACCATCTAGCTCCGCTGGAAGGCACCCCTAATAAAGAAATGTTCACAAAGTATGGATTAATTACCATAGCCTATAGTAAGCTATGGCACAAGTATACCAGAGCAAACCAAGAAAAACAATGGCCGCTGATAGGATCCTTCGATTTAGACAAAATAGAAATAGTGGAAATAGCCCTTTGTAATAATAAAACAACGCCTATTATGCTCGATAGTCTCGGTATGTGGCGCAGAGAAGCTACGCAACGAAAGGAAAGAGACGAAGTCAAGGTAGTTAAAGAAACGTGACAGGCAACCCTCCAAACGTCTGGTAGGCAAAAGGAAGGGCCAGCAACGACACAGTTCCGAGGATTAGACACAAAAAGAGAACGGTGTGAAGGGATGTGCCGACGGGACAACCCCGAGACACAACAACCCACAAGTAATCCCCCAACACTATGCACAGGACGAACAGATTTGAGGCAAAACCAATGTGCTTTTTGTAGATGTCTCGGGCACTGGAAAGCCCAATGTCCGACTCTACAGAACATAGGTAAGAGCGGAGGGTCGACAGAAATAACAGGTCGGCAGAAAGGGAGAAGGCGCGAGATAAAAACAAATCAGACTAACACGGACAGGACGGATAGAACCACCACGTTTGATTATGCTCGATGGCACAGATTTCGTCAGACAAATTTCAACGACATGTCTGAGTTCTGGGACTGATTGCTCCCTGTTACCCCCCCCCACTCTGAAAAACAGAAGCAATTACAGGCCCGCGTAGACGATCCCCCGTTAGAAAAAGGACTCAAGGAGACCAAGCATCTGTTATATAACTTAGGGTTTAATTACGATAAAGATAACACACAACCAACGATAAATAGAAAAAAAAAAACTAGTAAAACATTCTTTAAAGCAAACTGTACTAATAGGAACAATACAAAACATATTACGCTTACTCCGGAAGTTCTCAAACTGTAACAAGTCAACGGTCCCGCCCATCCGGAAGGTGAAACACACAGCACGTGTGGGGCGGGGCCTGCCAACGTCCACAGCCCAAACGAAATCGCCGGCGAGAAGGTACGGGGGGCTACACCAGCCGACTTGAAATGGTCTTCCCATGCTGTCCTTCCTGGGGTAACATCCCCTGGGCCACGAGTAGGGAGGGGGCGGATGCAGATGACCCCCTCCCTCGTATCGCCTGGTCCGGCCATCACAAATTCCTCCTTCGAACTGATGCAGGGTGGGCTGGGAGGGAGAGGCGACGCGGACGAACCTCTCCCACCTCCACAGGTAGGAGGTTTCCCAGCCCCGTCCCGGCGCCAAAATCCTCCAGCCGGGCCACAGATCTATTTGCGGAGCACAGGACGTACAATGCCTGACGGACCTATTTCCGTAGCACAGAACGTACAATGTTCAACGGGCCTACTTTCTCAGCACCGAACATACAATGTCCGACGGGCATACTTGCGCAGCACCGGACATACAGTGGTCCCCCAAGAGTCGGAGTCAGGGGTGTAGGGTGGTCATCATGTGCACCCCTGATTCAAAGGGACGGCGTGGGATGCGCCGGGAGAGGAAGGCGGCACGGACGAGCCTCCCTCGCCTCCTCAGGTGAAGGCTCCACAGCTGCACCCCGGCGCCCCGAACCAAATGTCCTGCTCCAACAGCATGGTGTTCTGTCTCTGTCGCCACAAGAAGTTTCTTCCACTCCTGAAAGACACGACGAAGGGCGGCGGCTGCAGGGTCTCAAAATGGCGTCTGGGCCCTCTGGAAGGCGGGTCTAGGCCGCTGGAGTAACTGTGTCCGGAATTGCAACTCGGGCACTCGCCCACCTGGGCATGAGCCCCCACCTCCGACGACATCCCCACAGCTTTGAAGATTCTACCAGAGTCCTAGAAGCCCTCGGCCTCCACAGGCTTCCGACGGGGAACAACTGCCTTGATCACAAACGTAACGACCATGAGATAGCCACAAGATGGTGGTGCTCTCGTGTCAGCACCAGCTTCAGTCTGAACCACCTGGGAACATTGTGGGCTAACGAACTCAAGTAAGTTCCGGCTGAGCATCAACGCGACCCGGTAAGAAAGATTCTGCCTCCCTCCCCCTTTTTGATTGACGGTCCACACCACCAGCCCCTCTGTTAGCACAGGTTATTGAACTGCCGAAAGGGACTCTGGTCCAACCGCCAATCGTCGGAGACATTTTTCCCTTGATACTACTTCCGGACTAAACCAACCTCGCCTAAAATGGCGCCGGTATCAAATAGGAACTAACGGACACCTCGTGGTGTTCTTTGACTAACAAGACTTAATGTTCTGAGTTATGTATGTGAACCTTTGTGCACTTGATGAAAAAGGGAGGGGGGGGGTTCACTTGGCAAACATTTGAAAAGATCCCGTTAAAATGTTGATTTCAATGTACGATTTATATGATATTTATTGTGACCGATACATAACGTAGCTTGCGACGCACGCCCACGGTATACCTCTAGGAAATGTGATTAGTCCGACTATGTTTCAATTTATGGAATAAATACCCTATGATCCCTCAATTATTAAAAGACGTTTTCAGTTTCTTGCAAATAACTAAGTAGACGTTTTTTAATGTTTTTAAATACTGCAAATAGCCCCCCCCCCTACTGTATATGCTTCAGCCATCGCCGTGTCCGACCAAATACGATTGCATTCACATATTTACTTACTGAACGATTACATAAATAAAGGTTTTCCAAACTATGAACAGGTATCGCATACTTTTGTAAATGTGGGAATTGGCGGGAGGGCTATTCTGTGCGCAACAGTTTTGCTCTCTTTTCAAGGTTATTAGAAAATGACTATTCGGCCCTGGATTGATGATCGAATCAAAAGGAATGATACGCTGCCTCCAAATATGCAACTAGGCTCGGGAACTAACGCATGAAGAAGGACCTCGACTTCCGAGAACGGGTAAAGTAAAGCGGTGTGAATGATAGAATGTTATAAAGGTATGGTGGTCAAAGGTACTAAGGGACAGGGTGGACCGAAGAACCGATATGCCTTAGAACATCACAGTTTTGGGAATGATTTAAGGATCTCGGTGGCTAGATACATCTACAAAACCAGGTACCTCGCGCTAGACGCCTCTGATTCCTTTTTAGCGTTTCCCCACACACGATCTATAATGCCACCCTCGAACCCCCCATGAACAACCTATCACCTTGCCCGCCCCCCCTTGACTTCAGAAACCAGGACCCTAGGGATTATATCCCGAGAAGATAAGTACGAGTATGTGGTAAGTAAATAACTTTCGTGCCCGTACATTTGATATGCTCGAATATTGTTCCCCCCCCCCTTTCTTCCTTTTTTCTCCCTCTACAGGTTACATTGGGATAACGACTAAGGTATGGAAAAAGATCTGGAGCCATACCGTGTCCGAATACATGAAGCGGACCTACGCTGCAAGATGGCTCCTAAAGACTCCAGACTCAATGCATGTCCTTATATACTTGGCCTAATGCTCTTCCGTCCCTAACTGCATGCTTTCTACATTCTAACACAAACCCAAAATGTTTCATGTTGGGTAATACGCTGAATAGCCTAAATAGTACATGACCACTCCCCATGTCACACGTGTACTATTTAGCCTATTGTTGATCTCTCTATCTGTCTCTCTCTACCTTTCTCTCTCTATCTCTCTCTCTCTCTCTCTCTCTCTCTCTCTCTCCTCCACTCTTTCACTCTTCCTAGCAACTGGCACCTAATTGGCGAACCACTACACCTGGTGCACCACCTGATTGGCTCCAAATACCACAAGTATTTGCACAAATTTGTCTTAAAATATAAATTGCATCGATACCACGTTACTACCTCTCCTTTTCTGCTAAATATTGATGAAACCTAGATTGACCTAAAAGAAAGGGACAGGTAAGACGACCAAGGTTCTCTAATCTGACCCATTTTCGAGGGAACTACTTGTCAGTGGCATCCATGATAAAATGTTTCTGGTAAACGCGACCTTCCCTGTCCCGAAACTATCTCAACACCCAAACAGTAAAAATGATCGAGACACCCCCGTTTTCCCAGAATGCCCCCAGTTTTGTATCTGCTGCCCAAGACGAGAATTTAAAAATGTCCCTTGCCCCAGTTCGCTATACTCCTAGTTGTTTTCCATTAGACCCCGCTCACCCCAAGGGTGGGTTGAACAGCCATCGCAAGTCCGAGTTTTTTTAATAAAATAGCCAGGTTGTAAGAAACTATGTAGAATTTAGAGTAATGTTTGCGAAGTTAGAATTAAGTCAAAAAAAAAAAAAAATGAAAGAACTTGTTGCAGGTAAAAGCTGTCGAAAGTAAAATGTTTAGCCGAAAGACAGGATGCATTGATATGATGAAAAATCGTTTAGCCTATGTTCATTCCTCAGAAAGATATCTATCAGACCACGGTGAATAACACGTTACACTTTTCCATAACATACAAAGCCCTGGAGACCAGTCAAGCATTGCAAGACTCGTACTAGGGAAATGGGTCACTACCAGGAGAACTGACATGACAGTAATAAACGAATGCAAAGAATGGGTATCAGACCTCGTACCACGACAAATGAATGTAATGAACTGACAAAAGGGCAAAGAAATAACCACAAAGGGAGGTTGTTGGGAATCCAGCAAACCCATCATCAATTGTTTATACGTTGGCTGCAGACGTCAATGTTGCGGATGTTTACCCGAGTTGCTTGGTGTTGGGAGAGAAATAGATTTACGTAATTACCTTCCTCTGAAAAATCTCTAAAGACTGTCTTTTCAAACTTATTTAAGGGTACCACTGTCGGAGGAGAAAGAGATCGGATGTGGGAGCACGCGGCCTGACTACAGATCGTGGAACCTCAGCGACGGAGGCCAAGGCGAGACCACCACAGTAAGGAGTCGCAGGACAAGGCACTGTTTCCGACGAAACTAAAGGAAAGGGGTTGACCTGAGGCCCCTGCTCTATGACCGACGCGTGCCGAAAGGTCCCCGCTCCCTGAACACGATTATGGACTCGCCTGTCAAAAATTTTCCGTCTCCCTGGTCTGTTCCCGACCTGGCCCTGCTCCATCCCCTCCTCCTCCGACCTGCCATAAGGACTATTCGCCCACACACCCTCCCTCCACCTGAACTTTCAAAATCCTCTAAATCCTACTGTACCATACAGAGAAGGGTATTTCCTGCGTCAAAGAGGAGGGAGCCCCGACTAAGTAGACCACGAACTGTGTTAAATCTCAGAACATGTGACCTAAAAACACCACCAAGGGTCACCCCAAAGACAAGCTAAACGAAGTATGTGGTTCTGCCCGGTACCGAGCACCTTGAAGATGATGGAAGCAACAGGAAATACCCACCACAGGAACCCAAAACAGATAGACTCCACAACTCAAAGACAATTGCACCCTTCGTCACAATCCTTTTCTATCTCCTTCTAATGACCACTCTCTGGATTACTGGAAGAAAATGCATCTGCTCCAAAACCGTAACGCATTTCTCCCATGAGGTCTGGCGAAACAATACAAAGGGCACTCTCCTGCCCGCAGACCTCCAACGGCTCGACCCACATGGACATTCCTGCTAACGAACGAATTGTAATACAGGTGTTCAACAGTGCCAACAGAAGACGACAAAGAACGCTGAAAACTGACTAATAATGGTCCACGACCATACGACACTGGGAACACTGATTATTGTTTTTACTATGTCTCATTTCTCTCCCAACCACCATTGAATTGACTATGCTCCAACCGAGTACAAAAAGAACCTACTTACGTGGTAACCTATCGGCTCCTATTCCAAATGATTACAAGCATCTATGATCTGTACCCGATGTTCTCACTGCATAATTTTTGTCTGATATTTCATTACTATGACTTTCCTGCAACAGATCTTAACGATGAGCCCGCCCATTGGATGAAAAGATTTTAAAAATGTGATGTTTTCCTTCACCTGGGTTATCACTTCCTTACTTATGACCACAACGGTAGACATAGATAGGAAATAGGCCAGCAAGATGTCTTAGAAATGTTAAAGGGAGGACTGTGGAAAATTAATACGTTTTGATGAACATTATCTGCGCCATCTTCCCTTTTGCCCCGATGCCACACTCTCTGTCGCACACACCTACCACTTTAGCTGTCTTCCAGACCCACCCTCTACACACCCCTGACCCCCGGCACGGCTCTTCGCCTACACAAGCACCCCCACGCACTGATCACTCCTGCTTTCACGTGTCTTGCGCGTAAGCGGCAGCCATTTCGAGCACCATGGCCCCTCTGCCCCTCGCTGATGGCTAGCGCGTCTCTCGCTCTCCTATCCTCGCAGGCATCCCCCGCACGCTGACAACCCCCTCGCTCTCACATGCCTTGGGTCATAAACCCCTCTTCAGCGCAGCTCTGCCACAGAATCCCATCCTGTTCCCAGCACGACACCTCCCTTCATTCCTTTCATAGTCTCAGGCCCTTTGATGCAAACCCCCTTTTTCCTGTGTGCCCGTCTGTCTTCCTTGTTCCCAAGCTTCCACCTGGCCCTGCGGATACTGTTTATTACCCCGTACAGTAGGAAGCCTCCCCTCCCCATCAAAGGACCCTCGAGCCGATCAAAGCCCCCACCCCTCGAGATCCGATCAAACCCCACACATTCCGTGAATCAGCGGAATGTCCTGCTGCGCGATAATCACCACCTGTTGTGATCGGGGTGAGGAATTCAACTGTAAATGTATGTGGGAACGGGCCTGATGGGGAGATTCCGAGGATGTTCTTTCACATATCAAAGTGTTGCAAGAATGTGTTACGTGCAATAAAGATCATAACACCTGAGTATAAGAGGCCAGGCCTCAGAGATGCGGTTAGAGCACCTCGTGACGATACTTGCTGTCTGAATTGATGTGTTCTCCTCTGGAGAGAATAAACCCTCGTTTCCTGCCTTTCAGTCTCCAGCGCCTGCTTCTTCATTGATTAATATTGGTGGGTCATAGAGGCGATACCGCCGGGCAACACAAAAGGGTCTTTGGTTACTGGTTGTCTTTGCACCCTTTTTACAATGTCATGTGATGTGCATGTTTCTCTTCCCATATCAAACAGTTGTTTTCTGCTATATATTTGGGGTATTAAACAACCAGGGGTTCTGGCGCTGGTTGTGCTCCGGGCGCCGACAGGCACAGACGGGCTTGCCTTTGGCACACTGGACGCGCCCGCTGCAAGGTTGCTTCAGCGCAGTTTAAATAGCGGAGGGAAGAAAAAACAATAGCGTCAACCCCAGTGCAATGCGGTCCCGTTTAACATCCGAGTGCCGCGGGGGTCGAGCAGGAAGCAGAGTTATAAAATTCCATATGATAGAAGGTATTTAAAAGCGACTAAGATGTACGTTTTAGTAAAATTCTATCCGTGAGACTACTCTGTGCAAAAATGCAATACATTTAAAACGGATGGGCAATGATACAACACAATTTATCAGGTGCAATATCCTACCACACACACGGATCTGACAGGCAGTCCATTTCCGACCGCCTGTCAAGAAAAAAACATTAGCTAACATTGCAGCAGGGCTTGCATGGCACTACCATAGGGATTTTGATATCCTTTTCTTCCATTTGTTTAGCGACAGACAACCCACTGCAAAATGAATGGCAGAAATGATTTGGGGGCCCGTAGAGGGCCCCCCTCAATTCCAGGTGCAGGGACATGTACTCTGGGGGCACCTATGGTGTCCCTACATAACCCTGCCCCATGTGGCAGGCATCTCATGGTGCCTGCCACATAGTGCAGGGATGTGTTAGCACACTCTATTTTTCATTGTGGCTATTTTGCATTACAATGGTCCTAGTCAAAATGCAAAATATAGGTGATGCAACCACCATGGTGGTGGTCGCATTGTGATGAGGAGTGCGAGGAGTCTGCCTCATCCCAAATCCGTCGCAATGGCGGACAGACTAAAGTCCATCCACCATTGTAATAAGCCCCACAGTGTCTTTAGGGGAAGCATTAAACCATAGTCCAAGATATTTGATTTTATCTCAACTCCAATGGAAGGAAAAAGACGAGAAATCTGCATGAAAACATAATTTATTTAAAGAAGAATTTCACATTTGTCAGCATTTCATTTATAGCCTGAGATGAATGCAATGTTAGAAAAACTGGTAACGAATTCTGCGGTTGTGAAATAAACAGTAAAATACCATCAGCATTAACAGACAGCTTTAACTGGTTGTCACCATAGGAAAAAGTTTTTTTTTTTTTTTTTTTTTTTTTTTTTTGGTGTAAGACATTTATTGGCACAAAAGAGATAAAAGTTACACTGCATCACGCCAACAACCCGGAGGCAGGCCGCTATCAAAGCAAACAACACACAAAGAGTGTTGAACCATCAGGAGTCACACAAACAGTCGGGTGGCATGACTATAGGAGAAGCACGCGGTATAGGAATAAAACACATAGCAGCAGTATGACATTAGCACGGTAATTGGTCTTACATTTTGTTCAGCGCCGTAGACAACCAGACAGATCTTCAAGAGATATTGCTGCCTCGCAACCCTGTAGAGAGCAACAGGCCACAGCCTGCTGCACCGGCAGTATGGAAAAATACGTCTACGGTCACTGTTTTCGCCCGTCCCACCCCAACCAACAACAAAAAAGAAAAGCAACGAACATTGGTGCACGTCTGTAACTTCAAGCACACATCATTGCACGCATACAGAGGGTCGTGTGCGCCCGTGTGGGGCTACCATAAAACAGCATCAATCAGTGGCAGAGCCAGGAGTCAAATGCCTGGAGAGGGGGGGAGAGGGGGAAGGAGGAACAAAGCGAAATATCGACGCGCCCTGCCTCAGAGGGGACCGAGAGGGTCATACAGGGCAGTATCAGAGCGTCCAGGGGGCAGGAGTAGGGAAGCGCAGCACCGCTCCAGAGCAAACTCACGCAGCCCGAATTTACCAGACCAACAACAGCACCCATACATACACAAGCTCCTATCCCATGTCATCAGAAATGCCCACATCAGGTGACATTCCCGCAGCCTCCGAGCCAGCGCGTTCTCTAGTCCATTGCAGGAAGGGCTCCCAGATGTCATTAGGTCTAGAAGCAGTAGGCATCGTCTCCCAATAATGTGCGAGCTGTGCATGACCATACGTCACATCCCTAACCCACGCTGCGAATGTTGGCAGAGCCTTCCGGCCCCAGTGCAATGACACCTGTCGCTTGGCGTAAAGGAGCAGCAGCGCGTGTAATTTTCTATCACAGGGTTCCGTGTCTTTGACATAGCCTAGCAAGCCCAGCAGTGGAGAAGGTGTATCAGTCCTGTGTAGTATTTGGTTAATGGCAGCGAATATGTCCGACCAGTACTCTCCTAATCTGGGGCAGCTCCATGCCACATGAAGGAAGGACGCATCCTCTCCGCCGCATTTCCAGCAGGAGGCATCAGCGCGAATGCCCATACGGTGCAGCAGTATCGGCGTGCGATAATAGCGATGTAGAAACTTAAAATGAACTAGCCGTAAACGGTAATTTGGAGACAACGCCGTCAATTGCTTACAGCAGTACTCCCACACCTCATCCGTCAGAGGGTCTATCAGCTCAGCAGACCAAGCCTGCTTGGCTGTGGGTACCATTACCGGGGCCTGCTCCTGCATGCAATTATAAAGTCTCGACACCAGTTTCTTGGGCGAGGGTCTCGAAAGCAAATTCTGGAGGGCATCAAGTGTCGGTGGTGCCTCCGGGAATTGGGTCCACATTTTCTTGCAGGATTCCCCAGGAGAGTGGTATAGGAGCGCATCAGCAAAGGAGTCGGGATGGTCAGCCTCACTAGCGCCCAGCTCCTCGAATGTACCGTCAGGATATATATCCGCAAAGGTATGCAAACGCTTCCCACGAAGTGTGAGGGAGTCACCCCTGGCACACAAGCAAGGTAACATCGGGTTGCCCCGTAAGGGGATAGCTGGTGAGTAGAGTAAGGTGAGTCCAGCCCTGTTTCTCAATTCACGCCAGGACCAGCAAATCATTTCTACGGTGTCCACGTCTTTCGAGGGGCACGAGACTTTTCCATAGAGCGCCACGCGTAGTGGCGAAGGGGCTACAGCTGCCAGCTCCACCGCCACATGCGGCTGGTAGGGAGTGGGAAAGACCCAGAAGTGTAAAAATTGTGCCTGTGCGCATAGGGAGTACAACTTCAAATCCGGCGCACCAAGACCACCCTGCCGTAGTGGGAGCATGAGCAAGTCCCAGGAAGTCCTCGCCTGTCCCCCAGACCACACCAAATTCAGGAGCAGAGATCGGACGCGCGCGTGAAAGTGCGCCGTCATTGGCAGTGGAATGTTGACAAAGAGGTACAAAAATTTCGGGAGAACCACCATTTTGGCCAGCGCTATCCTCGCAACCAGGGAGAGGGGGAGCTTATTCCAGACTTCTATTTTCCTCTCCAGCCAGTCCACTGCCCTGCCAAAGTTAAGAGACCATAATTCCTGTACATCTCTACTGACCCAGATTCCCAGATATTTAACAGCGTCAGTTTCCCAGTGCAGAGGATAGTCAGGTGGTGGCCGACCGGTCACGTCAGTCAGAGGGAACGCCACAGATTTCGACCAGTTTATGGAAACTCCCGCCAAGCCCTCAAAACGTACGAATTCGTGAAGGAGTGGGTTCATGTTTTCTGTGGTGTTGGTGACATAGAGGGTGACATCATCTGCGTATAGCGAGATCAGCAGGCTACGGGAACTAAATCCAATCCCCCTCCCTGTGTGGTGCTGCCGAATCCTGGCCGCCAGCGGCTCCATTGCTATGGCAAAAAGAAGAGGAGACAGTGGACACCCCTGTCTGTTCCCTCTAGTGATGGCAAAGGGTGCCGATACAAGGCCATTCACACTCACCCTGGCTCTGGGTGTGTCATACAGCAGTTTGATGAGGGTTATGAAGTTACGGCTAAACCCATCCTACTCAGGATTCTGAACAAGTAGGGCCACTCCAAGGAGGCTAACGCCTTAGTGGTGTCGAGGAACACCACAGCAGCCTGAACCGAGGGGTGTAAATAATGTAGGATAGAGAAGATGGTCCTGAGATTGTGGGAGGTGGCTCGGCCAGGGATAAACCCAGATTGGTCAGGGAGCGCTATGATAGGTAACATTGGCTGCAGTTTGTCTGCAATAACCTTGGCATAGATTTTTGCGTCCACGTTTATTAGGGTGAGGGGCCGATAGGAGTCAAGGAACAGCTCATCTTTGTCAGGCTTCAACAGTGTGATAATTAAGGCTTCGCGCATGGAGTCTGGGAGGGAGTTCAGCTCAAGGGCTTCCACAAACACCGAGTGCAGTTTTGGCGCCAGTTCCTCCGCATATGTTTTGTAAAAGGTTGTTGTCAAGCCATCAGGGCCTGGGGCCTTGTTGGCCGGCATGCTTTTGATTACCTGGACAATGTCCTGTACGGTCACTGGAAGGTCCATGTATTGCCTGTGGTAATCATTAAACCAGACCAGGGCAATGGAGTCCAGGAAGCTTTCCAAGGATGTAGGGACATTGGGCTGTCTGGAGGTGTATAGGGACGTGTAGAATTCAGTGAAGGCGTGTAAAACGGCTTCCTGCCCCATGACCAGGGAGCCCTCGCTATTGTGGATAGTGTGTATGTAATGTGTTTGTGCGCGAGGAGCTACCAATCGAGCCAAGGTCCTACTAGGCCTATCCCCTTCCCCGTATCTGCGGGCCTCAGCCTGTCTTCCCAGGAACTTAACCTCACGTTGCGCCTCCTCATTAAAGGCCAGTATCTTGGATTTCAAGCTGCCCGCAAGCTCCAAAGTTGGCTCCCGGCAGAAGGCCAGATCTAAATTCACCAACTCCCTCTCCAACTGGGCCAGCGTCTGTCGGATAGTGCGCAGTACCCCCGCCTGCCTCGCTATGCACTGGCCCCTGATAACCGCCGGGAGGCGTCCCACACAATGGCCTCCGAGGAAGCAGAGCCGTCGTTTTCAGCAAAATATTTGACAATATCCGCTCGGATCTCCTCAGTGAACACCAGATCTGTGAGTGCGTGAGGGGGCAGGCGCCATGTGAATGCCCTGTGTACAGTATCTGGAATGCGCAACTCCAACATGCAGGGGGCGTGATCCGATAGTGATCTAGCCTCGATATCTACCTCTACCACCCACGTCGCCACCTCAGGTGACACCAGCCAAAAATCTAAGCGGGACCAGGCAGATTGATGGCATGTATAGCAAGTCCCCACCTTTTCCCCCGGATGCCTAACCCTCCACACATCTGACAGCAATCCTTCTTCCATAACATCTAGGACAGCCTGACGCGCTCTAGCATGCGTGGGCCTACTCGCCCCTCTCCTGTCCATGTCATCATCCAATACAACATTAAAATCACCTCCCACAACAATCGAGTGACAGTCCAGCAGTGCAATTTGCGCCCAGACGCTTCGAAAGAAGTCTGGGTCATCCACACTCGGACCATAAATAGCAGACAGAATAATCGGTCTCCCCTGCAGCGATCCATGTATTATAACATAACGCCCCTCCTTGTCCAGCACACAAGTATGTTCACGCCAATCCAACCCCCTACGTACAATTATAGCCACCCCTCTTGCATAGTTTGAATAAATGGCAGAGTAAACATTTGACCACCTCGAATGTTTCAGCCTGGGCGAAGGGGTTGTATTAAGGTGAGTCTCTTGCAAAAAACAGATGTCTACCTTATGTCTAGTCAGCGTACTATGCAGCAGTTGGGCTTTCTTATAATCCCCAAGGCCTCGAATGTTCCAGGTCCACATTTTAACCCCCCCATGCCTGAAGTGACTCAAAATCTGCAAGGTCACCCCTAGGCTATGCCATCCCGGTCTCTTGAGCACCGCACACCGTCCACACACCAACCCCCCGCACAAAACGGAAAGTATAGGACAGTTCACTGTGCACCATGTTGGAACTAGTAACATCAACCCTTCAAACACCCCCCACCCCCCGCCACCCTCACCAACTCCCCAATCAGGTTGTGACATATCCCATAGAAAGACATGAAAAATAGAATGGAAAACTAACGACAAAAACAGTGGGAGACACCCCATGAGGGCGTGGCGCTCCCGGCTTACACCCCTGTGTGAACAGGGTGGCTGCATGCAGGTGTGCAGCTCCAGAACCCGGAGGTTACCCACTCCCCAGGGTCAATCAGCAGTTCCCCAGCATTGTCAATACAGGCAGCAAAGTCTCCGTAGCAGCAGGAGATCGGGGGGAGGTCACCCCAAGTCCCCTCTCCCGCCACAGGCAGTGTGCGCCGCACAGCAGAGGGTGCTGGGGACATCGGAGCCCCGAAGTAGGGCATGAGCAAAACGCAGTCACAGCACAGTACTTACAGGCATGGCACAATCAATCATTATCACTGTAGACTCGTCTTCCAATCTCGGCGATTTCCGTCGCGCCCCCGGACCATTGATGTGTTTAGCAAATTTGAGGGCGGATTTCGCATCTGTGAAGAAGTGCGTAGTGTTGTCATGAAGCACTTTTAGTTTCGCCGGATATAACAGGGCATATTGTACCCCAGCTTGCACCACAGTCTCTTAGCCGGAATGAATTCCTTACGGGCCGCCTGCACCAGGGGGGTAAAGTCTGGAAAAAAGGAGATGGTGTTCCCTTTGTGCGTAATCTTGCCCTTTTCCCTAGCCAGACGCAGGATGAGATCCCTATCTTGGAAATTGAGCAATTTTGCAAGGATTGGATGAGGCGGTGCACCCAACGGAGGTTTCTTGCCAAGCGACCTATGTGCTCTCTCGACCGTGAAGACCGACGAGAGGTCCGGGTCGAAAAGTTCGTGTAGCAGGTCCGTTACATACACCTCCATTTTGCCTATGTTCATCGTCTCCGGAATTCCAGTAATTCGGATGTTGGACCTACGGGAACGCGCTTCCAAATCATCCGCCTTAGCTCGTAGGCTGTCCAGTTTCCTCTCCAGAGTTGTGATATGTTGCTTGGTCTGTTGTTGAAATTCGCAGCATTCAGTCTGCCTATTCTCTAAGCAATCCAGCCTGGTTTCATGGGCGTCAACCTTGGTCTTCACCGACTCTAGCTGGGAGGACATTGCATCCAGTTTGGAGTTGATGCTCTTTAGGCTAGATCGCACCTCCATTATGAGTGCCCCAAAGTCAATGTCCGCCAGAGCAGACTGCGACGACAGCTCTCCTCCATCTGTCTCAGTCGCCAACTGTTTAGGCGGGCGTCTGTTCTCGAAGCTTATCTTGGGCTGTTTAGCTTCATTCTTCCCCATTATGTTGGCAGATGTAAGTCCCTTCGCGGACCGCCAAATCTCACCTTTCAGATTGTTCTGTGCGCAGTGTCCGGTGGGGAGCAGTGCTCGTAGCGGCTAAGCTCTGACGAATATATTTCAGGCCGCCTCGGACCTTCAACGATGCGTCGGGCGCCTGTCGACTGCAGAGAGGAGTCCGGCGAGCTCGCAGTGCACAAAATGGCGGGGTCACCAATTCCGCAATTCGTGTTCACAGCAGCGAGTGGGCCCCACTTAATCAGACCGGCCCAAACAGCCGTGTAGCGCAGGCGAAAGGAGTGGAAATGCCAGCTTGGGTCGGGTGTGGAAGCCAGAACAGCCGCACGGCTATAGAACAGTCAGGCCACGGCCCGGCTGCAGAGTGCCAGTATCTCCAAGATGGCCGACCTGGTCCGGAGTTTCAGCAGAGTTACCGCCCAAGGGGGGATCTGCAGGTCTGCTTCGCCCGCCGGCCTCACCACGCCGCGGGCCGAGTCCTCAAGGCAGCGGGGACTCACCGATGTGCCTCAGGGCGGCAACTCCCTCGAAGGCAGGCAGCCGCGTCTCCTCCCTCCTGGTTCCTGGCGGCCTCACAAGCCGCGGTCTGTAGTAGGTCGCGGTGCCCAGTTTCCGGCTCCGTAGCCGCTGGGCCCAGCAGGCGCGCAGCTCGGGCTATCGTCTCACAGCGATATCTCCGGGGCTCCGCAAGTTTTGCGTCTCAAACTTCGGTGGCAGGATCTAACGGGCGCGTGTCATCGACTCCCGGTCAGATCAGGGGTCTCCAGGGTCTCGGAGCAGGATTAATGCAGGATTAGATGATGCAGCCGGCGGAGCTCACTCACAGAGCGGCCATTTCGCTGCCCGGCTAACCACGCCCCCTTAGGAAAAAACTTTAATGTTTGAATTCAAATGAAATTTTATTTAAAAGATTCTAGGGCTTGAATAAACAACAGGGGAAGGAGAGGGTATCCTTATTGATCACCACAATAAAGAGAACATTAATGGGGAATACGGCCATTGACTAAGATATAGGATTTGAAAGATGAATACTACGGCAAAGAGACATCATTAATACATTTAGAACCAAACCAAACCAGGAAATAATAGAAAAAATAAAAGGCCATCTGATTCGATCAAACACCTTTTTGGCATCTAAAGAAATAGCTGCTGAAGAATATTTTTATGTTTTAGATTTACTTAGAACACAGAAAAATAACCTAGGATATACCTACCTTTAATAAAACTACATTGTTCCCTCCCAATCCATTGAGGCAATAAAGTATCTAAACGAAGAGCAAGCATTTTCAAAATCTAAATTAATTAAGGAAATAGGTCGATAATTTTTGCACAATGAGTGGTCTTTGTTTTCTTTGAGGGAGAAGACAAAATAAAGAATCTTTAACAAACCACCTGACTGATGAGAAGATAGAAAGTAAAGAAACAATTGATGTCATTTTGGAGTGAGAAATTTGGAAAAATATGAATCAAACTCTATAGTGAAACCAGCAGGCCCTGGAGCGTTATCATGTTTAATAGAGCATACAGCATTAAGGATATCTTGGATTTGAATATCAGCATCTAGTGAAGAAAGATCTATGTTAAGATTTGAGGGAGGAGTGACAGAAGATAAATATTGAAGGATATATTCTTGAATAGATTAAGACTCCAGAGTGTAACGGGTCTGAAAGAAATTAGTAAATTTGAAAAGTATATCTCCATTCTTATGAACAGTATGATAAGCTGAACTTAAAAAGAGAGTTAATCTTAGTACGCTCCTTTTTACTTCTGAGATAATTAGTGAGAAGTTTCCCTGACTTATTCTGGCCACCATAATACATGGCACTAGAGTTAAATAAATATGAATTAGCATTCTCTGTGGAAGGTTTATTAAATGCCAATTTAGCATTGATTAATTCATAATTCATAAAGACAAGTTTTAGAATTAGTATTATAAAAAAAGTTCTAATTGTTTAACACGTGAAGTAAATAATTTTTTATTATTCAAGAAAGATTTCTTTTTGTGGGCTTCAAAAGAAACAATTAAAATTCTAGTGGTAGCTGTAAATGTATTCCAAATAGTCTGAGGGGTAATATCAGAATTCTCCTTTTCTAGAAAAACGGTGTTGGAAAATTGTTCAAAGTCTTGCGTAAAACTGTGATCTAAAAGAAGAGACACAAGTCACTCTTCCTGACTTTTCCACTGGATTCAAGCTAGCCTGGCTGATGAGGAGTGTTGCCACAAAACCGGTCCCAGGATGCTTGTTTTCAGTCAATGGAAGACCTGGCTTGACAGTTCGAGCTGGACTGTTCTCATGAGGAACAGGGTCAAAACTGATTTGCGTATTGCTGGGGCTGAACTGGGGTGGCAAAGTGAGCAAAAGAACGATGATGGATTCAGTCCAGATATGTGACTGGAGGTAAGTGTCTGAAAAGTTTCAGTGCTCCATCCATCATCACATTGTGCTTCCTTTGTTTGCCCTAAGTTTGAAGGTTATGCCTAAACGTGGATCCCCTGCTCCCTTTGCAACTGGATTCAAGCTTGCCTGCCTAATGAGGGGTGTTACCCCAAAACCGGTCCCAGGATGCTTGTTTCCAGTCCAGCTGAGACCTTGCTTGGCAATTCGAGCTGGACTGTTCCTATGAGGAACAGGGTCAAGACTGTTTTGCATATACCCTGGTCTGAACTGGGGTGGCACTTGTGCTAAAGAACAATGATGGATTCAACCTAGATCTGTGACTAGGGGTAAGTTTCTTAAAAGATTCAATGCTCTGTCCATCATCTTCTTGTCTTTGCTTTGCTTGCCCTAATTTGGCAGGGTATGCCTAGACTTCGGTCCCTTGCTCACTTTGCCACTGGATTCAAGCTAGCCTGGCTGATGAGGGGTATTACCCTGAAACCGGTCCCAGGATGCTTGTTTCCAGTCCAGGAAAGACCTGGCTTTGCAGTTCAGGATGCACTGTTCCCATAAGAACAAGGTCAAGACTGATTTGCATATGGCTGGGTCTGAACTGAGGTGGCGAAGTGAGCAAAAGAACAATGATGGATTCAATCCAGATCTCTGAATGAGGGTGAGTGTCTGAAAAGTTTCAGCACTCCGTCCATCATCTCCTTGTGTTTGCTATGGCTGACACACCTGCAAGCCAAAGTGATGTTTTGTAAATTTAGCCTGTGTCTGAAAGGTACTCAAAGCACAGATGTGGTGACAAAGAGATTGAATCTGGAAATTCCAAGTTCTGGCCTAATAAGAAAGGAAGTCTGTTTTTTTAGAGATTTAAGGCCCGCTGTTGGTGCTGTCAGGAGATTCAGCTAGGCTTAAGACCACAGTTGCCTGCATTTGCCCAACTGCTCTTCTGGGTAAGCAGAGTGACTTTCTGAGTGGATCGTTGTAACACTGTAAGAGAAGTTTTATACTTGTTATTGTCCTATTCTCTCTATGTTTTATTCCTCATGCAATATATACAGAATATGCTTTATTTATGACACAGTATTGCTATATTAGTAAATGCTGTCCAAATATTTTTTGCATTTTACCAGAGTGTCAATCGTTGTATCCTATTTACACTTAAAAGATCTCTGGGCTGAGCTAGTGTGAACATCAGTTCACCATACAAGACACACACATTCAACTATTACAATTGTTTCATTTTCGAAGACATATAATGTTGTGTATTTGAAAATTAGATGAACAAAAGTGGCTTACTGATATAAGTATATCAATTACACTTTTGGAATCTGGGAAGGTAGAAGGAATGGGCATCTGGAGTTTAACACACACCTAAATTAAGTCAACCCATCTATCCAACAGACCACCAACAAAGGCAAAGTAAAAATGCATTATCGAGGCATAGTTTATACAAAAGGAAATAGCATTGTAGCAACTATCTTTACAAAATACAACAAGAAAACAGAGGTTTATTGGCCGATCAAGTATCATCCATAGATTGTTGTGAATGAGATCTATTAATTTAATCATTTGGTTTAATAATTTTTAGCCTTTGCAGAAAAGTATTTCAAACGTAACAAGGAAGCCTTTGATAACTTCTTAAATATTGTCAAATTCAACATAAATATAGTTTGTCCCTTGCCATAACGCTGCTACTTCATGAATGCATAAAATTTGCACTACAGGATCAGAGGTAGATTGAACCATAAGGTTAGCAGACTTAAAAATGTAATTGTTATAGCAAATTGTAAATGCAATTGTTATTAATTTATCTGAAACATAATAAAATCATATAATAAAACCAGAGCATCCTTCTTTCATTGGATATGCTATTTCCCAAATCCATTTAGAATTCAACCTATGAAGTCCTATGATTTATATTGTCTATTTGCTGTTAGTCCATGCCAAATTATCTAGCTTACAGAAGAAAGTCTAATTAATAAAATGGTCTGAAGAATACAGAAAAAACCGATTGATGAAGAGGAACCAAAGGGCCAGTTGACAAAGATGACCCAGCGCATGTTTCACATCTACCTGTCTTTTCTTCAAGACGTTTACTCGGAACAAACATATACAGAGAGAAAGATGCCATATTCAACACCAGGAATACATATCACCCTAATTGTTTCCTAAATTCTACCATAAGATCTGGTATATTTAAGAAACTTTCATATTTCAATTAAACAGATTGACAGTAAGATTTACTAGCCACCTCTTATTGAACAAATGAGATACCAATGATATAAAGAGACACAACTTGATGTCTTCACTACCCATTCTTAACAACATTCCCGTACTTTGTATATTTAGACAGTCTTAATACAAAAAGAAAGTTTCTAGATGCAATAGCTTCGTTATTCATTCATTCCAAAATGTAGGCACCCCTGTTTGCACATACAATGATTTACAAATTATACATTTCAAATGTAACTATTCCAAAACCTTTTCAAATGAAATACCTCAGATTAATTTCAATGGTTTTAGTTGAAAAGACTATCCTCATAAATGGAACATAACACCTAAAACGAAAACAGTAGAAAAGAATTTAAGAAAATCACTATGAAAGACCCGTTTTACATAGGATTCATTCTAAAACAGCAATATTACCAACAGTTTATAAGAGAACTAACCTACTTTGATAGCATCCTCTGACCAATTGGTATGAAACAACCCTATCTGCTAGAATTCACACTTTTTATATTCAACCTAATGAAAGTGGCATCTGACATCATATCGTGCTAGATTGCCCACCATTGTTTCGATATGTTCATTAGTCCTTCCAACCAACAGTATAACACTTCTCATTGAATCCACCTTTCCTATTGGGATATCTCTGAAATTCTAGCAAACACAAAAACTTTCAATTGGAAAATGCAGGCTATTCTCTACTCCAGAAAGAAAAACACAAGGGGCCTCATTTATGAGGCCGTGTGTCACTTTTACGCCGCCGGTGCGTCACTTTTTGTGACGCACCAGCAGCGAAAAAAATGTGCTTTGTTGCACCATATTTACAAAGTGACGCATCTAGGTAGATGCGTCACTTTGTAAATCCCTGCGCTACATTATTCCTACGCCAGGTATAATTTATGCAAGAAAGGGTCATAGAAGTGACACAGTGAAATCTATAAGATTTCACTGAACCACTTCTAGGACACAAATGCGTCAATTTCTTACGCCTGCCTCACAGCAGGCATAAGACTGACGCAGACCCTTTCACAAGGGGCTTGCCCCATGTGAAAGGATACATTGCTGGAGTTGAGTCACTTTTGTGACACACTGTAGCAATGCGTCACTTTTGCGCCATACAGATACGTCAGAAGTACTGACGTATCTATAACTCCTTGCGCCATGAGGCTTCGTACTGTAAATTTGACACATCATTGGTGTCGCAAGGAGGGTGCAGTGAAAAGTGACGCATCACTGTTTTCACGCAGCGATGCGTCACTTTTTGTAAATGAGGCCCAAATTATTTTGGAGATAATCAAAAATATCAAAAATATAAGTATAACAAATGTATCTTCCTTCCTCTGGGATCAAGCTCCAACTACCATCATACCCAACCACTAGCTTCTTTTAACATTCCCATTGCGCCACCTTACCCCGTATGTACTGGAATGGAATGATGCAATGCAATAGGTACAAGTCAATAATAGCAAACTGCTTGAGATATACCATTTACTTTTTAATAAATAACACACATAACCATGTTTCCTCATCTCAATCAAACCCTGTCATCTCCTAGATACAATCGCATATCCATTCCAAATATTTATTTGGCTGAACCACAGATGGTCTTACATGAGGACCTGGACTGTCAATTCTCAGACTCTCGTCTAATGTTAAGAAAACCCCACTCATTTTAAGATGCCACTTAATTTGCTGTACACTGGCTGGAAAAAAATATAAAGAACCAACAGACTGCACTTATGAAATTCTTAGATGCAGTACCGGGAATATGAAACCCTACCAAATGACAGCAAATGTACAGAAACCATCAAACCCAAATAGTTCCACTGTTGTCTCTTCCCTCAATCCTTCTATTGTACCACCTCACCACACATATTTTGGTGCAAAGAGAAAAGATATAATAAATAGTGGTCAGTTGTGACACACAACTAGAAACACCCACATTAGATTAAATACATAACCTACGTAGCCTACACTTCCAAGTTTATTTTTCACAGTTATACATAGAAGACAAAATCACATGCTCAATATAAACTCAGTTTTATCTGAAAGGTTTGATTTTCATTAAAAATATTCTCCTTTATTGATAATCAGGAAATCAGGTTTTCTATTGTCTCAAAATAACTTTTTACAGAATCTCTGCTCATTCTCTCATCTCCGAATACCAAATCATTTAAAACTTCACTCAGAGGTCTATCTGAAGTCTCTCACACATCATCTATGGCCAGATGTAGGTAATTCATATTTACCGACTCTTAAATACCGAATTTTACCGATTCAGTATTTAAGAGTCGGTAAAGATGTAGGTAATTCCAAATTGAGAATTACCGAATTGGTAGGATTCAGTATTTACCGATTCAGTAAATACCGAATCGGTATTGCCCATTGATTCCTATGGGCCATGAAGCCCATAGGAAGCAATGGGCAATAACAATACCAAATCCTGCAAGGGTGCAGGGGGTGTCACTTTGACATCCTCTAGCACCCCAATTCCGGACTTGTGTGCCATGTGGCACACAGACATGCCCTAAGGGCATGCCTGTGTGTCACATTGCACAGGTGTGCATGCACAGATGTGCATGCACACCTGAATTCGGTATTTTACCACCCAATTGGATTGGGTGGTAAAATACCGAATATGTAAGGCCTTTGGGACTCAGAAGGGTCCCACCTACATCTGGGTTTTACCGAATCGGTAAAATTACCGATTCGGTATTTTACAGAATCTGTAAATTTACCGATTCGGTAAATTTACTGAATCTGTAAAATGATACCCCTACATCCCAATCACCAAATACCGGTCGGTAACGGACGAATTTGGCCGTTACTGACCGGTATTTGGGCTCCTACATCTGGCCTCTAGTTCCTTCCTGGTGCACTCACATTCACAATACTCAAGTCAAGTCAAGGAAAGCTTTGTTTGGCTGCTTTTTAAAACAGACATAAAAGCACATACAAATTAATATAATTTTATTATATATTTACAACAGTACAGCTAATTAAACATTTTCAAATAATTTCTATAACAAAAACACATGTACACTAAAAAACAAAGGTGCACAAATTACTGCTCAGTGATTATACAGCATTTCCTATATCGAAGGCCCTTCTTTAAGAACATAGCTAATCTCCATGGTATGTGCTCGTTTTCCAATAGCTGGAGTAAAACATGGCTGGGTGACACTGCCTAAGCCCTTGAATTTTTTTAAATGAAATAATCCAAACTTTCCTCGGCTCAATATAAAATTTACAAAACAAGACTAAGTGCATTGTGGATTGTTCAGAGATTTTGTCACAGGGAAAAGGGTACAGAACATGGGACCAATCGTTCATTTTCTGTAGTGTCACTAATCGATGTACGTTGCCCAATCTGAACCTAGTCAAAAGGAATCTGTCGAAAGTCCTGGGTACATAAGAGAGGTAAGGCTCCATCCCCAAGGTTGAACGTAACAGCTGCTGTTGCCTCACACTAGTTTTAGAAATTCCCCCTACCATTCTGATGGAATCCAATAGTTGGGGTTTCTCTTTTTTTAAGGTCTTTCTAGGAATCACCAACATAGAGATTGGGTTTGAGAAATATTCTGAGTGACCCAGGACATTCATGAAGTCATGGAAAAATCTAATCCAGGGAATCGTTAGTGCCCCCTCCAAATTCAAGGTATCTTGCAGGTTCTCCCAATGTAACTTAGTCTGATATTTACACCAAAAGTCTGTGCCATAAGAGTATTGGCACTAATTTTATAAGATCAGCAATATAAGGGAGGCCCAGCTCCTCATGGCAAACATACGAACAGGTACTCGGGGGTACTGAGAGAATATACCTTAGGAATGAGTGTTCAACAGTTTGTAGCGGGACAGTGTTTGCAAAACCCCACACCCCTGCCCCATAGGTTGCCATTGTAATGCATTTGGCTTTATATATTTGCAAAAGTTCTAGGGGTGGTTTCCTGCTTATTTTTTTGGCAAAAGTTACTATGGATGAAGTTGATCTAATAAAAGCCAATTTAGCTAAGATGGTTTGGACCCATGAATCATGCCGGTCGAATAAAATACCTAGGTAGGAAAAATTTCTAGTTTGAGGCTAAGTTCTTCCCATCTACAAATATTTCTCATGATGTAGGTTTTAGAAACATGAGTGTTAAGACCTAAATCCTTCATAAAGTCACTGAAGCTATCCAGAACCCTCTGAAGGATGTTTTGAGTGTGTGACAATAGCACAGCATTGTCCGCATAACGAAGTGCGGGTATAGAACAGCCTCCAGCTTGGGGAAATTCTTTGCCCTTCAAGAGCAACGCTTCTCCTAGTCCGTTAATATAAAGGTTAAAAAGAAAAGGGGACAGCACACAGCCTTGTCTGACCCCTCTCCTAATGGAAAAGGCCTGGGTACATTCTCCCCCATACCATACTGCGCACTTGCGGTGGCTTCACTGTACAACCATCTAAGAAAAGGGATAATTTGAGGATCAACCCTTACTCCCTCAAGGACTTCCCTCAGCCTGTTGTGTCTTACAGAATCAAAGGCTGCTGTGAGGTCCACAAAGGCCAAAAAGAGACTACCTTTATTTGCGCTAGTATACTTGCCTACCAAGATAGCCAAATTCAGACTCTATTCCATGGTGCCAAGCCCGGCGTGGCAGCCGTACTGTAAGTCTGATCAAATCTGGGTGTCTTCTGCCCAATCTTGATGGCTCTCCAGGATAACCCACCCCGCCACTTTGACCATGGAGTCCAGAAGGGAGATCGGTCTATAGCACCCTGGATCATTACGATCCCCCTTTTAAAACATTTGTATAATGATTAATTGCGCCCAAGTCCTAGGCGATGTTGGCATACTGGCATTAATGACTTGGATTAAAATGGGGCCCTTAGAGGAACATTGAATTTAAACATATCAACTGGAACCCCATCGGGTTCTGGGGTTTTACCACCCAGACTGAGTGCCAATGCCCTATTTACCTCTTCTAAAGTAATTTGCAAATCAACCTGATCATTATTATTTGTAATGGTATCAAACATTTGCCACCCCGGTTTCTTTGGTCTCTATATACCTTAGAAAAGTGTCTAATCCAAGTTTCTTCGGGAATTGCTATTTCTACTGAGGGGCCATCACTGGAAGATAGAAAAGGAGTCCTCAGAACCATCCAGAATGCAGTATTGTCTTTCAGATGGGCTGCACAAAGAAGGGCCTCCCAAGCTTCACTTTGTAGGGTATACTTCCTCTCTTAAATAGCCCCTTAGTATTGCGCTCTAGCCTGTCTGATTTTGGTTGGAGATCATGGCTGCCTATGCAGGTCTTTTTTTAAATTGGAATAGGCACTTGTAAATTTCCTATTAATCTACCCAAATATTTTCGTTTTGTTTACGGTGCTGAGCCGTCAACAAAATCTTAACCTCCTTAGAAATGTCATTAAAGGAGTCGACAACACCAGTGTTAGTCGTTGAGTCACTCAGACATATGTCGAATGGTGACTTACACTTCAGTATCAATTTTTTGTTTACTATATCAGGATCTATAGTGGCCCACCTTAAAATATAACCATTTGTTTTATTCTGTGCGAAAGGTCTTAAAGCCATTTATATGAAGAGGGTCAATTGCAAAAGTTTCCTGCAAACATACAAAATCAATATTCCCAATTGAGTCAATCCAGACTGGGTTTTGTATCTTTGTACATAGCCCTGATATGTTCCACGAAATAACGGAACAAGTAGGCGTAGCTGGCATAGACAAAAGACTGATTGGAGCCAGCGTGGCGGTGTTGGGAGGGTCCATACCAGATGGCACAAGCGGTCCAGAGGAATGCTCAAGTTGTTCCAACATGGGAGTTGAACTCACAGTACCACCTCCCCTCCCTACATATTCCTTTATACACACCGAAGGTATAGCCCCTCGTGTCTCTTACATTTTGGGTACACCAATGTTCAAAGTCAAATCTAGGGGGCTCATATCTCTACCCTCTCCCCAAACCTCTGTCCCTAACATCAGAGAATGTCATTCAGTCAACCTCTTCCAAGGAATAGTGAGGGTCAAAGAAGTTGTGTACTAGGACGTTATATCTTCGCTGTAATTAACCCAAGGTTTTCCTTCCTTTTGAACATACTTTGGTACTCTGGGAGGTTGATAAAAGAAGCCAAGGGGGACTGCACTTATTCCCCTGCTTTTAACAGGGCAGTGGCCCATCATATCAAGTATATTTTTAACCCAACTTGGGGACCTAAATGAAATCACTATACAGTCCCCGGGCAGCGACTTAGTAGAACTACCGACCCAGGGAATTCTACACACCATCTTGAACTCAAAGTAAAGCTAGTTAGTTAGACCTATCTTCGTACTCAGAAAGTGTAACAATTTATTTTTTCAGAGCTGACAAATGCTCAGATTCTCCACAAGGGAGTAAAGGGACATTAGGTAAACCCACAATGTAAGGTGTGGCTTCCTGGGGGATGTGTAACTGTCTAGACTCCAATATGTTACCCCTCACCGAGTTTAAAGAAACTGAGATATCAGGGATCCGTCCTCCCAAATTAGATTTATGATTCTCACCAACCAGATTTACCTGCTTTAAGTTGCGATTAGGGTGGTCATCCCCTCTACTTCAGCCCAATCTAGTGGCGGGATGTTTAGGATGGCTCTGCTGTTGTGCCAAGAAACTATCACCTGATGACCCAGGTCTCGACGTGTGGTAAGCCGAGTTCAAAGAGTCATGCATTTGCATATGCTGTCCCACTGCAAGATGCCCCTGTGGATTATTTGGAATAGATCCTCTACTACTACCCGAAGGTCCAGCCTCACAACAATTTTGTACTAAAACTTGTAGTGGCGCTGGGAGACGTTCAACAATCCTTTCCAGACTATCCAACCTCTCCTCTATATTGGATAGCGTAGTTATCGGCAGCCTTAAAAGCACTGATATAGTGTCTTTCAGCTTGTCCTAGAATTGCGCATTGCCCAATCTCAAACTCCCCTCGGTTGATGAAATATCGGCTAAAATCAACAGGTGCTCCTGATTTAGTACACTTACTCCTGTCTCAGGCCCTGAGTGTTTTTTTCCGGGTGAGTAATCACTTATTATTATTGCCACCCTGCCCCTCCTCTTTTTGGGTGGGGGAGCAGAGCCTTTCCCCTGGCTGACTTAAACTTTTTGCCCCCGAGTAACTTCATTTGATTTTGTAATTATAGCTTGTGATTCTTGCAGAGCCTGAGGAGCTGGGAGAATATCAGCCACAGGGGCCATAGTTAGAGAACGAGAAGTGTTGGATGGAGGTGGTTTGGCTGTACCCATAGTTTTAGTTGCAGGGGCGAGCGTGACATTATGTGTCTAGGGGAAGACGGTTAGGGGCTCAAGTGACAGTCTACGTTCTGTCAGGGCGATTTCATGTATCAAGGCTGATTCCCCCTTAGTTAAGAAGGCGTCTAGGGTCCCAACTACTCACTGCCCTGTTAACGACTTGCATTTGCTCATAATTTCAACCCCCTGGAAAACTATTTTCACAGATAGTATAAACTTCACTTCTACAAGTAGCTTAAAGTCCAAAATACGAAAATGAAACCAAAAGTCCAAGAAGTCAAAATGTTTCAACAATACAAAATGTCAGTACCGTGGCCCAGCCCAAACTCCTCCGTGCTCTGATGGGATCAGACAGGATAAGACAGACCCATCTTTGGCACTTCAGTGGGCTCAGATGACATCTCCCACTCAGCTGCGAGGGATTAGAGCAAGCCGTAGCTCTCTGGGACCTGGAGTCCCATCAGAGTGGATGTGAGCTTCGTTGCCAGCACAAATACAAGGACAATGCACCCCAGGGGTGGCAGGGATAGCAGATGGTAGAACAGGGAAAAGAACAGTCTCGACACCCTCAAGTTGAATTATTCTGCCAAGCAGCAGCAGTTCGAGTGTCCGCAATACTCAAGTTAGACAAATGCACAGACAGCAAAAAGGCTGCACACACCAGTCAGTTTAAAGGGAGGAGACCCATTCAGACCCAAATATGTCTATATACAGTGGCCAGATGCTCAGTATATGTGCCACCTCTGCTACCTTAGAAAACAACAGAAAATGTAAAACATAAATCCTCAATTCTGTCTCTTGAGAGACACTTCAATTATACAATGACTAATAATCATTCTAAGGCTTAACAGTTTGTCTATACAATCATTTTACCAATGTGGCGTCATTACATGTGCACCACTAGTTCCAGTAACATCTAATAACCACCTTTCCAAGGTCCAGCATAGCATAGAGATAGTAGCCTGGTTTAGTAGGAACACATCATAAGATTGAAAACATGGGGTCTTGGGCGTACAAAAGATACATCAGTGTTAGCTGTTCATATAATTGAGTCATATAAAGCTCTTTGTCAATAGTCAGGCCCAATTCCACTGTCTTAAAAGTTATTAATCCACCTTTAATATTAAAGCATGGTGTGCACATACTGGATATTTATTGTCATGATGTTTTATAGCATTTATATGTTCCTCCTAACTTTCTTTTATTGGAAGTTTTGTAGACCTGATATACTCTTGTCCACATCCAAAGTTAGTCAAACAAGCAGAATATGTTGATTTAAAATTGATAACATGAATAAGAGTATATTTTCACACTTCATCACTGCATGAACATTTTTCATTATTTCTGCTACATATGTACAGAATATGGAATTTCCAGATATATAACAATAAAAAAGGCTCTCTGAAAGTCAGTTTCCTTTATTACATTAACATGAATTTAAAATGTCCTCATAGTTTCTGCTTTTCTAAATGTAAGCATCAATTTTTGTGGTAAATTGCAACACCTGCCAATTTGTTCTCAGAACACCAAAGATCTTCCTATTTTCAGCACAAAACTCCGTTACAAATCTTAAGGTTTCACAAACAACACTCTTTTGATATTTTGACCTTATCTTGTAACATAGTCCATATATTAATGATCTGCACTTTTGTAGCTGACTTCTATAATATTTGTAAGGGATTAAACCTATCCTGTAATCAGTAAACATTAGCTTCCCCTAGCATATATTCATAACTTTCACTACAAATCATTTTGTGTCAGAACAGCACTCCAAATGAAATATATTGTTTTCAGATTTTTAGGTTGTTCCGATTTGTAATGTTATATATTATTACTAGATGTACCTTTCATGTAGTTGTTTTTATAAAGTTCCAAGTCCAGGAACTTTGGGGCTGATTATGACATTGGCGGTCACACCACCAGACTGCCACGGTTGCAGTTGAGAAAACACCGCCTTGACAGAGGCAATCCCGACTGCTGAATTACGACCTCCCCATTCGGCTGGCAGTGTGTCAGCAGCACTGTCATAGCGGTGGCATGCTGCGGCTCGATGAAAGAGCCTGCAGCCAAGGCTGGCACTGATGTGGTGCCTTCAGTCAATGGGGCCCACTATTTCCCTGTACCATGTCGTGCAAGGAAAACAGTGCTTGCACCGATGTGACATCATCAGAGGGCGCCACATATGCCCAACCTTGTCACATAAGGTCAATATTCAACCTAGAGTCATGTTTTTCGCTCATTACCTGCTTTCCACCAACCTTTTCATGGTGGTGTCCTCAACATGAAAAGGTCGGCAGAAAGGCAGGTCATAAATCCAAGGCGATTCCCATGCTGGCACCCCCAACATTGACCAGAGCTTTCCACACCTCCACCACCATGTGAGCTTAGATCATGGTGGTGGCGGCAATTGACGTGCTGTCTGGAGGCAGTCTCCCCATCTGCCTAGTAATCCTGCAGTCAGACCGCCAGGTATGCAGGCGGTCAGACCACCAGAAAGTGACGGCAGATCCCAGCCCGCCAAGGTCATAATCAGGCCCTTTATGTTAGACATGTCATATTCCATAGTCAGTTATGTGTTCCTATCACTGGTATCAACAAGCATTTGCAATGTAATAGGTCTTGTATTTGCAAGAGTTGGACCTATTGGCATTGTAAATGAAAATGCCTTTTATTTATGTGTTTTGAAAACCTGGAGGCTGTGCATAAATACGCACTTTGTACTAATAGTATTTTCTTACAGGAAGCAAGGCAGGCAGTAAAAGAGGCGCAATTACTGCCAGCCTGGCTTCTCATAAGCAACGACTATAAGTACAAAGTGAGTGCTTATGCACCGTTCGCAGATTTAAAAAAAAAAAAAATGAAAGGCATTGTTATGAACAATACCAATAGCTCAAACACTCACAAATGCGAGACCTAATACATTGCAAATGCGTGTTAAGTTCTGAGACGAAGGCAGAGACAGCAATCGGAAGGCAGGGACCATGATGCCAGGCCTTGCGTTTTGAAAGCAGGAGGTAAAAGGAGGCAGCTGCAGCCAAAACAGACCTCGGACTTTGAATGCACTTCAAATGTGGCAAGATAGGAACATTTTCAGCACTGTTCACAAGAAAGCTCTGTAAACCACAAACACTGGTTTCCAATGCTCCATCTTAAAGAAAGAAATTGTGCTCACAAGCTCTGAGTAACAACATGTGTAACAGGGACAGTTCTTGAGATTGGGCGGAGCTTTAAATCCCATATCCTGAATGTCTTACAGATACATCACAAGTGCTGCCAATGGGAGACCTAAAAACAGGCACAGGGTATACACATATGGGGGATAATTTTTCCATCCTTAAATGTGCAAGTGTGTTTTCTCACAGGTGGACGTCCTTGAATGCTTTTGTAAAAATGTTTTGTAAAAACATTCAAAGATGGCTGTATTTGAACAGGTTTAACGTCCTTCCAATGAAGGGCGCCTGTGCACATGAACAGATGATACTCATATGTATTTACAATGTTCCTAAGATTCCTCTTCTAATGTAGTATCGGAAAATGTGCTTGAAGACTCCGAAAGCTGAACATGAGCCAATAAATAAAAGTGTCAATAATGAGGTATCCTGCTTGGAGCCAGTGGCCATGCTCACCCTAAGATTTTTTTCAATTAAGAAACAACACTCCTAATTAAAGTGAATAACTTGGACTTTATAATTGATGAGGTCCTGAGACTTCACACTGCGGTGGGGAAGATGGTTAAGTTGTTTCCATCATCCCAATTATCGTAAACCCTTTCCTGCCCTACGTTCAAGCAAACACAAAGGGAGGGCAGAGAGCTTCAGTTAATACTAGGTTAGATTATTGTAATGGACTATACAAAGACTTTGGGGTATATTATCAAGAACAGCGTTAAAATTATCGCCGCTTTAGCGGCAGGAAACTGCAGCTAAAGCAGCAATAATGGGCTTGATAATATGCCCTTGAGAATTCCCATAGAAGCCCATGTTCTGGTGGGAACTTCGGCTTCTATGGGTATTCACAAGGACATATTATCAAGTCCATTACTGCCGCTTTAGCGGCAGTTTCCTGCCGCTAAAGCAGTGATAATTTTAACGCTGTTCTTGATAATATTCCCCTTTGTCTTCTCACCAAATCACTCATATTCTGAATTCCCACACACTCCCTGGTCACTTGGTATCGTAGCGCTATTGTGCTCATTGCTGCCATTAACCAATTTGCGCATTGTCCTCATTGCCTGTATTATCATTTGTGGCTGACTGGTATCGTAGCGCTATATTGCATTGCCCTCATTGCTTGTATTATTGTTTGTGGCTGACTGATATTGTAGCACTATATTGCATTGCTCGCACTGCTTTTGTAATCATTTGTGACTGATTGTGCCGGTGCCTCTGCCCATATCTTAGCGACATCCCAGACTGTGCCCCAATCTCGTCCTGTTTCACTTTTGTTTTTGCAGCCATTTTGTTGTTGTGCCTCCTAGCCCGTCTCTCCACCCCGCTCCCGCCTCCCAGCTTCTCCTCCCTCCCACAGATAGCTAAGGATCGTCCCGTTTGTCTCAGCGCTGTGACCGTCCTGACTCGTTCAGAAGCGGTCGCTCCCCACACGCTCCATGGTCACTTGGTATCGTAGCGCTATTGTGCTCATTGCTGCCATTAACCAATTTGCGCATTGCCCTCATTGCCTGTATTATCATTTGTGGCTGACTGGTATCGTAGCGCTATATTGCATTGCCCTCATTGCTTGTATTATTGTTTGTGGCTGACTGATATCTTAGCGCTATATTGCATTGCTCGCACTGCTTTTGTAATCATTTGTGCCTGATTGTGCCGGTTCCTCTGCCCATATCTTAGCGACATCCTAGACTGTGTCCCAATCTCGTCCTGTTTCACTTTTTTGTTTTTGCTGCCATTTTGTTGTTGTGCCTCCTAGCCCGTCTCTCCACCCCGCTCCCACCTCCTAGCTGCTCCTCCCTCGCTCCGCACCCCTCCACTCTCCACTTATGAAAGATGCATTTGCGTGCAGCGTCCCCGCACAACGGACGCGCCCTATGCGCGCCGAAGGCGCGCCAAAGGTAAGCCCATCTATGCCCGTCTGCGCCCGGCCCGCACCCAGCGCCAGACCCCCTGGTCCCCGCACAATCCACTCCACCCGCATAACGTACGATGCCGCAACCCTCTCTGCACTCAACACAGGACGTCTCCTAGACTGCTACCAAGCCGTCCCAGGACACACCCATGGACCCTTCACCTGCCATTCCTGCAAGTTAGACTGCATCAGGACCCACACCAAATCCACAAATGCCAAACAGAACTCCGACACTAACCACCTGAAGTGCATCCTGCTCAACACCCGCTCGGTCCACAAACACGCCACTGAACTATGGAACTTACTAGACACCACAACGCCGGACGTCGCCTTTCTCACAGAAACCTGGATGAATGCCTCATCAGCGCCCGACATCGCCATAGCCATCCCGGACGGCTACAAGATCATCCGAAAGGACCGCATCAACCAAACAGGAGGAGGCATCTCCATCGTCCATAAAAACAGCTTCCGCATCATGACCAGTTCCGACGACAACCTCGCAACCGCCGAACACCTTCACTTCCAGATTCACACCGACGCTAAGACCACACTCAGAGGCACTCTCATCTACAGACCCCCAGGAACCCGCACACAATTCAGCGAAGACATCGCAGACTTCATCAGCCCACACGCCCTCCCCTCCGAGGACTACATTCTACTAGGAGACCTCAACTTCCACCTGGAAAAGAACAACGACAGCAACACCACCACCCTTCTGGACAACCTCGCCAATCTCGGACTCAAACAACTGGTAAACACCCCCACCCACTACGCCGGACACACGCTCGACCCAATCTTCTCCTCCAGCAAGTACATCTCCTTCAATCACGCCACAGGACTCCATTGGACGAACCACAGCTGCGTTCACTTCAACTACAAAAAAACCACGACCCACCACCACCCACAACCAATCCCCCGCAGAAACTGGAACAAAATTACCACCGACCAGCTCTTCGCATCGCTTTACCAAAACCCTCCCGCCGAATCATTGGACCCAAATCAAGCAGCCATCAACCTCATACAATGGATCACTCACAGCGCAGACAAATTAGCATCCTTGAAAAACCATCTAACCAAGCTAGGTAGCAAAAAAAAACCCTGGTTCAATGACGACCTTAAGAAATCCAAAAAGATCTGCCGCACCCTCGAGAAAGCCTTGCGAAAAAACCCAACCACTGACAACATGACCACCTTCAAGAACGCCACCCGCAAACACCACCAGCTGATCCGATCCACCAAGAAATCAGCATTTAAGGATCGACTCGACAACAACGCCCACAACAGCAAGGAACTATTCAACATCGTCAAAGAATTTACCAACCCCACCGCCGACACAAACTACATCACTCCCTCTCAAGACCTCTGCGACTCTCTAGCCTCGTTCTTCCGCAACAAAATCGCTGACATACATAACAGCTTTGGCGACCAGTCCACCCCCTCACCTCCGAACCAAAGTCCCCCTCCGACATCCTTTGCGCCTGGAACCCAATCAGCACTGAAGACACCATCCGCTTGATGAACTCCAGCCACTCCGGATCGCCAATCGCCCCATGTCCGCACCACATCTTCAACAAAGCAGACTCCATCATCGCACCCCATCTCCGAGATGTCATCAACTGCTCCCTCAACACTGCTACCTTCCCGGAAAGCTGGAAACATGCCGAACTCAGCGCTCTCCTGAAGAAACCCACAGCAGACCCCACCGAACTTAAGAACTACCGCCCCATTTCGCTCCTCCCATTCCCTGCCAAAGTCATTGAGAAAACCGTCAACAGTCAGCTCGCCGCCTTCCTCGAATCTAATGGCTCCCCCGACCCATCACAGTCCGGCTTTCGAGCCAAACACAGCACCGAGACCGCCCTCATCGCAGCCACTGACGACATTCGAACACTACTTGACAACGGAGAAACAGCTGCCCTCATCCTACTGAACCTCTCCGCAGCCTTCGACACAGTCTGCCATAGCACCCTGATACAACGCCTCAGCAACGTCGGGATACAAGGAAAAGCACTGGACTGGATCATCTCGTTCCTCGCAGGAAGAACCCAGAAAGTCCGCCTCCCCCCTTTCAGATCGGAGGCCACGGAAGTCATCTGCGGCGTACCACAAGGATCTTCACTCAGTCCCACCCTCTTCAACATATACATGAGTCCCCTCGCATCCATCGCGCGCCAACACAACCTCAACATCATCTCCTACGCAGACGACACCCAGCTGATCCTCTCCCTCACCAAAGACCCAAACACCGCCAAAACCAACCTACATGAAGGGATGCAAGAAGTAGCCGAGTGGATGAAGAACAGCCGTTTAAAACTGATTTCAGACAAAACGGAAGTCCTCATCTTAGGATCATCCCCCTCCACTTGGGACGACTCATGGTGGCCACCGGCCCTGGGCATCGCACCCAAACCAACGGACCACACACGTAACCTGGGCTTCACCTGGACTCCTCCCTCTCGATGACCAGACAAGTCAACGCCATCTCATCATCATGCTTTAACATCCTACGTGTGCTCAAAAAAATCTTCCGCTGGATCCCCACCGAAACAAGAAAGACGGTCACCCAAGCACTTGTCACAAGCCGACTGGACTACGGAAACACCCTTTACGCCGGAACAACAGCCAAATTACAGAAAAAAACTCCAACGCATTTAGAACACCTCAGCCAGACTTATCCTAGACATCCCCCGCCAATCTCACATATCCGGTCACCTGAGAGACCTCCACTGGCTCCCCGTCAACAAGAGAATAACGTTCCGTCTACTCACCCACGCACACAAAGCCCTCTATGACCTAGGACCCAAATACCTCAACACGCGCCTGACCTTCTACACCCCCACCCGCCAACTACGATGGTCCAATCAAGCCCTCAACGCGATTCCACGCATCCAAAGATCCACCATGGGAGGAAGATCCTTCTCCTACTTAGCGGCCAAGACCTGGAACTCTCTCCCCACCCACCTCCGCCTCACACAGAACCACCTCTCCTTCAGAAAACGACTCAAAACTTGGATATTTGATAAGTCACGTTACCCCCCCCCCCCCCCCCCCCCCCCCCCCCCTCCCTCAAGCGCCTTGAGACCCTCTGGGTGAGTAGTGCGCTATACAAATTCTAACTTGACTTGACTTGACTTGACCTAAAATTACATTTCTCACAGGGTGATAAAGCTCATAGTTAGTGAGTATATACGATTTAAACTTGGGTGGGAGAGTGAATGTACAAACAGTGCCATCATTTAGCTCCAATGTACCCGAGTAATCTTATTGATGTACTTACCTGTACATTCAAGATGAAAGTTGTATGTGCACCCCTCTAGTTAACCTGAAATCTAGGGTAGGTGCAGTAGTTATAGGGTGGTAGGTTCACCTCTTTGGTCTTTCCAGCTGGAACTTTTAAGCCAATTATCCCTTTTTCCTGCTTCAGATCAGGACTGAATCTCAACCTATTCTAAGTTCACACTCAAGACCGGCGTTAAGAAATCTGCTTGTGGCTAATGCGCTTCTTAGAAATTATTTGATCAATTGATTGGCTGGTGGGAGTTATTAACAATCCAACAAAATGCATTAAAATCAACTACTACATCAAATGCTGTGTAGCACTAGATTTTCAATGAATAATGTAATGTTTTACAGGGAAAACTACAATACCGAAAACAAAAAAAAATGCCATCCTACCACCTTTGGAAGGCAACATATGACTGCAACTTATTTATAATATTTGCCCACTGAATTTTACAATAACGTTAATGGGCCATGAATAGCTGGTTTTATGACTATTGAGCAATGTGATACAGCTAAAAAGTTAACTACTACATATGGATCTCCATAAACCAGCTCAGGGCTCCAAAAGTTTAGACTCCAAATGTGCCTGTGGTGGAAAAAGAGTTCTGGTCTCGTATTTGGAGCAAGTCCCATGTGAGTTTAAGAACAGTCATGCAGCATTCCAAGTTAAGCATAGATGCTGGAAGTAAATTAAAACCTGGTTTTACTTTTGATTTAGTATCTTTAAAGCAGTGTGTAAGTCTGCTGTAATTGTGCCAACCAGAAGCCCACCTGCCTTGGGCTTTTTTTTGTGTCGAGATTTAAGCACCTCACTCTATGTATACTACAAGGTGAGCAGCATGTGTCCTATTTGACCATGTTATTTTCCCTAGGTTTTACCAAGTTAAATCGTCCATGCATAAACTCCTAATGTGAGCAATCTAGCTACCTTATTTCATGGGAAAGCAGCTCCAGTCACTGACATATTTCCTCCATAACAATCATATTTATGGTTGCATGTAGAAATTGACTGCCATGATTTCGTGAGGCATCCACTGCCATTAGAGACCCTAAAATTCTACTTAAGCTGTAGAGTGCCTGTTTCAGGAAGGGGTAACCTACAGTGATACACATTGAAAGGTTAGGCCTACTGCTAGAGTATGGACCGTGAAGAATGGTGGGTTAGCAGTGAAATGGCATAAAATCAGTTACTGGGGAACGGAAAATTTGATCTGTTTAAAAGAGAGATAACTAATCAATCCTGCCTGAGATGAAGCATTCTGTTTGACCAAACCTGATCTGAACAGCTAACACCCGTTCACTAAAGGCAAACCACTCGTTACCTCTGTGTTCATCTTACTCCAAGTCAGTTGCGTGCATTGTGGAGAAGGACACAGTAACTAAGAGCAGCTCGTCCTTAGCAGCCGCAGAAGGGCACATTGCCGCCACAAGGGTACAGGTTAATCAATTAATCAAACAGAAAACAGTTCCACTGATTGAGTTAGCTATGGATTCTACCACTCAAAGAAAATAAACACTGCTCTACTACATGGGATGTTGCTAGCAAAGTCTTAGTTTTGCAGGAAATCACTACTCCCCTTAAAAGAAAAAGTGGTGTGGTCTGTCAGTGACAGGCTCTGACAGCCATGTTTTTTGTGTGTTCTCAAGTGTGCAAGTGCTCCATAGGAATGTGGTGATGACATGCAGCTGACTAAACTATAGTAAGAAATTTAGAACCAATCAGTTCTTTAAGTGGGATGCAAAAAGGAAGAGCGGTTTTTCTGAAGTGGGCGTTGCCTATATAATTAGATAAGATCAGCAGCACAGGCACAAAAAATAGTGTTTTGAAAAGTGCAGCGCAAAATAACAAGTAGATAGTAGCGCTTGTGAAAAACACAGCGCTCTTAAGAAAATAAGGTACGCAGAAGCAAGCAAAAGCGGGTGGCACCCATATTGAAAAACAAAAGTGCGAAGTATGGCACGTTGTTTTATAGATAACTTGACCCAAGAAAAAAAAGAAAGTAGTCCTCAGAGGTATACTTAAACACTGATAGCGTAGAGAGATAGTACTAGGCCAGGGCTCCATAGCTGGAAACTGGAAACAGAAAAGAGGGAAAGGAGGAACAATTGCCTAGTAGCAAGCAAGAATTTTTAAAGGACAGTGACAGACAAATAAAAAGCATTAGCACCCAGTGGGTGGATTTTAACTCTGCAAACTAAACAAAAAGAGTGATACTCTTTGAGAGCTGTCTCTGATCTCTTTCAGGTCATTAGTATATCCCAATATAGTGCATCAACACAACCATTATATTGGATTTATTTTCCAGGCATGTAACATCTCATACAAACTCATGAAAAGATTGGCATAAGAGGGAGCATGCCTATGCACCTATAGCAGTACTCCAAAGCTGATGAAATATCCTCTTTTGATATAGGAAATAATTATTTTTAACACAAATTCTGTTGTCTCAAAAATTATCTTAATAAGTTGTAAAAGGCTAGTGGCTTTCAATGAGACATATTTTATTGAAGGATGCTATCATGGTGTTCTAGCAACTCATAAAGACTTTTTACATCCATTGTAACCAACCATAATTTCCTCCCAAGTCCTTATTATTATTATTATTATTATTTTGAAGTTTATAAAGCGCGTGGCTACCCCCGACGGGTGTGTCCCGGTGCTGCAGATTTCCTTAAAGTCTCTGATGCAGAATGTAACATTGCTGATCATAGGTGCTAAAAAGTATCTTTATATTCAGAGATTCTTTCGATGCATGGGCCTTTTCCTGAAATGATAGGATATCTCAAGAGACATTTGCCACCATTACGCATTTGTGGTAGGAAATATTTAGTAGGAATGACTAGATTTCTCACAGTAATGGAATTACCTTACTTATCAGCTTGTCTTATAATGAAAGAGGGATAATCATGCAATTAGTATAGTGCATTTATCTCGTTAATCCTTAGGTTATTATCAAAATAGTGTTTGACATTTTATCAATTTCATTTGAGACTTGATAAAAAATCCATCAGTAAAATTTTATTTTGGCAATGTTGGAACAAAATGATGTTTGTTATTCCAACCACTACACTTACTACCTTGGATATTATCCTAATGTGCAACATCTTTCATATCTGGAATGTCATCATCATCAAGACTCATAAGAATCACAATATCTTCCACATCTTTTACATTTGTCTGTGAGATTTCAGGACTAGATTTCATTATAATATCCTTTTTATTGGTTAAAAAGTACTTTTTCTGTTTCAATTTCCTCACAGAATTTGAAAGGTCTGTTTTCAGTTGAAATTGATCTAAATGCCTAGCGTGAGTGGCCCTTACATAGTACTGTGATGTCATCCTTAATTAATTTTCTTTCTGAAAGGATTATAATGATCCTATCATCTACCTTTTCTTATTTTCCTTTGGGATCTGGTTGTTACACCTGGCATTCCTGGATATCTTCCAGTATGCTTTCTACCTCCCCTTTTTCCTCTCTTAGGCATTGAGCTTGTAATAAACTGCATTCCTGTTCTGCACATTCTCTATAGTTGTTATCAGTTTAAATTCCTCTAAATGGTAGAAGATCTTAGTTCAGCTGCAACTTCATTTTCTAAGTTAGACGAGTGAGAGTAAATGCTCAATTCTTAGGATAAGCAAAAACATGAGACTATACTTTAATGATGTTAAATTGTTTTTACAGGTATAGTCACATTTTTTGGCATATGTATAGACTCGACCAGCTTTGTAATCTCTCTTGTCTATGATAAACGCAGTTATTTTTTCCTATTCATTCATCCTGTTATTTATCTCTAAATCCATCTAATATGACATAATTCATTTTAGTAGCTACTTCCAATTCCAAGTCTGTTATTTCTTTCTTTGTTTTTTCAATCCCCATTCTTAGACTCACCATTTTACATCCTGCTTGCTCTACCTGCATCATATTCAATTCCCTGAAGTTTTGGTTACAGCTTCTTTGCCCATCTTCCTGCTTGTACCTCATTCAGATCATACACCAAGGAAAAGATATTATTATGTAAACCTCTTGGTATTCTATTTACTTCTAGAAATTGTTTTAAAGTAATAGTGTTCCACCATTTGTTCAACTATTTTCTTGATAATCTTTCTAATTTAATAAAAAAAATCACATAGACCCCTATGGGACCCTTTGCCAGTTCTATTTCAGTGCTTTTGAATAGGTCTTGTGCTAACGTCTGTCAGCTATTTAGACAGTTTTCATTGTCCAATATAATAATTAGTAGAAAGCCACAGAAATAGCTACAATGAAGCAGTGCTGGCTTGGAAAAAGTCATCCTTGAAAGAAAAAAATAGTTAAACCGGTATTCAAGCCCTGCACTAATGCTTTAATCCCTCCAAGCCAGTAACCCATCCAGCTTATAACATAAAATAAATGATAAGTAGTAGCATACTTCGAAATTAAATTGTTAGCACAAATTCCTTAATTACTGTATCTCAAACACATAACAAAATTCACTTATAATAAACGCAGAATGTCCTTCTTCCGTCGAATATTATTTTACAATTCCATTTTGTATTCAACCTATGAAGTGATGTATTGCCCATAAGTCTTTTTGAAAGAAAGGCATTTCCATCATCCAGACTATTATCTCCCCCTATTATCCAAATAGATTTCCCTGATCAACGACCCTCTACCTAACTTCGGTCCCCGCAGTCAAAAGGATCAAAAGTAGTGACTGGCCCTTCCATTATAACACTGCCAAGCTGTGGAACTGATTATACCCAGTTCCTTGGGAATATTGAGTTACCCTATTAGTTTTGAAAAGCTGTGGAACACAACCCCTTTCTATCTACGCACAGAACCCAATCTCCTGTCCTTCCATAAACTGTTGAAATCATGTTTTTTCCAAAACCCCACATAATCTATTTTCAACCATCTGATGCCTCTGCTAACGCTGGGATGCCTTTGGGTAGCCATGCGCTCTATGAATATTCCTAGCATAACATAACATATACTTCATATTGTACATTTGCTGTTATTCATGCCAAATTATGGAGGATACAAAAGAAAGACAGATCAAACAAATGAGCTGATGAAATGACGCAAACTTACATGCCTTTACCTGTCAGGCCTTTACCACACATACTTTTACGATGATCATATATAGGATTACTTTAAAGTAACCATTACCACACATGCCTTTACCACGGATACTCTTACCATGAAAACCTTTACTACGCTTTATCTAAAAGGTTTAAATTACATTTAAATGTAGAAATAATATTAAAATATATTTACCAAAATGCATTAAAATTAACAGGAAACCATATTTAGAAATCTAGAAAATTCTGCTGCACAGCGTATACGTGTGCATTACTAAACAGCACAACCCTATACTGTACTTCACAACAGTATGCAAGCAAAAATTATACTCATTTACATTTCTATACCAGGTGTAACTTTGTTCCTAGCCAAGATGGTGGAGAAAGTCTATAACAAAGGTCAAACACATACAAAAAAACTTACAATATATAAATGTATTTTTAGTCATGTATTTCTTTACCCAAAAACACAAACAACAACAATTATTTTACTGATAATTGTAGTAAAAGTTTACAAAAGTTATACAAAACATGTGTCCACCATTTTGTAATCAGTGGTATGGTGGAGAAAGTCTCTAAAGAAGGTCAAACAAATATAAAAAAAACTTACAATATAAATATAGTTTTAGTCATGTATTTCTTTATCCCAAAACACAAATAACAACAATTATTATACTGATAATTGCTGTAAAACTTTGCTAAAGGTATAAAAGGTATAAAAATATGTGTTCAGTGGTGCACTGCCTTCTGAAGTGACCGCACACACTGGAGAAAGCAGGATTACTTCAGAGATACTATTCAAAACACTGCCACATAGCTGCCACAGTAAGCATATTTATAAACGTTAGTACACGTTAAAGTAGAAATACACATTAAAGCTAAAGAAATGTAATAATATGTTTTACACTATTTTCAGAACTTATTAGCTATGTAGCCTACCACCTGTAGAAGCATTTAGTTTTGTCATTGTGTAGGAAGCTGTCATAATTTTAAGTGGAAATAATTTTGGAAATTAAATTTGAAATACCAAAATGGAGGCTTGTATGTAATTAAAAATAATATTCTATTTCTTTTCACATACAAAATGTATTCAAAGAAGAAACCATTGCAGTAACAGTGTGAACCTTTAACGTCCCCTACTCCTGTAAGTGTCAGCTCAAGAAAAGTGGTGGTCAGTGGCTGGGGAGACAGGTTTTCTATTCTAAATCTACCAAGTAATTACCTCAGGGAAGAGACTGAACAGTGACTGGGGGCAAATTTAGCATACTAACTCTGTCAAGTTCTTATCTCAGGGAATTTGCTGGACAGTGGCTGGGGGCAAAATTACTATTCTAACTCTGCTAAGTAGTTACCCCAGGGAAGATGCTAGACAGTGACTGGGGTGCAGATTTACTATTCTACCTCCGCCAAGTACTCACCTCAGGGAAGGTTTTGAACAGTGACTGGGGGCAGATGTGCTATTCTACCTCAATCAAGTACTTACCTCAGGGAAGCTGCTGGACTGTAACAGGGGGACAGATTTTCTATTCTAACTCTGGCAAGTACTTACCTCAGGGAAGGTGCTGGACTGTGATGGGGTACAGATTTTCTATTCTAGCTCTGCCAAGTACTTACCTCAGGGAAGGTGCTAGACAGTGACTGGGGCAAATTTACTATTCTAACTCCATCAAGTACTTACTTCAGGGAAGGTGCTTGACAGTGGCTGGGTGGCAGATTTACTATTTTCACATCTCCAAGTACTTACCTCAGTGGAGGTACTAAACAGCTGCTTGGGGTCAGGTTTACATGTTTCCCAACAACCATAAAACATATATAAAAACAAACCTGAAAAAACTCATTGTTAAATCTCATATAAAATTTCATTCATATATATTATATCCTCATTAAAACAACTCCACGATAAAGAAAAAGCAATGAAAACCAGCATACAATAACTTTATAGAAAACTGTCACAGATAAAAACTATTACAAAATTCAATAGCATTAATTTAACATAAATATTAAATCCCAAAGGAACTGATTAAAACATGAAAACAAGTATTTTACCTAATACATTGTTTAAAATTAAATACTATTTTTCCATCATTAAATCTCAAGGAATCATCTCAACTGGAAGAACTGCAATCCCAAATCAACCTGAAAATAGAATTCCAACAGAACAGGCCAAACCTTCACTACAAAAAAGATAATTACTATTTGTAAAAAAACAATTTTTTTTCAGCAAATAAAGTATGACAGTTAAGTTCAAACAGGTTTTTCAAACTAATAAACATTTTTTACAACCATAGGTGCAGCACAAGGTCCAGACAACTAATATAAAACCTTCACAAAACCTTTTACTAAAGCATTTTTTTCAGAAAATGGAAAAACGACAAGCTGCTTATGTGCTGTCATGCCAAGGAACTGACTCCTAAAATATAAGGGCTACCTTTATTGTAAAGAGAAATTTACTAAGCCCGTGAGTCATACGAGGTCTGCTGAGAATTTCTCATCCCGCGGCAAAGGCAGAGTGGTTACTTTTTTAATATGGTTGAAAGAACAACGGAACATAGCTACTCTGCATCTGCAACGGAGACTGAGGTTAGAGAAAATGTACTGCATATTAAAACCTGCAATGATCCCTGTGGCCCAGTTTTAAGGGAGATAGCCCAGAACACCCCATACATTTTGCAAGTAGTATACCCACAACCCTCAATTTGAGAAGAATGATACAACAAAAAACAGGAGAGTGATCCCATGAGAGTAACCCCAGGCCTACGCAGTTTTTAACATTAATCCTGAACTTACTAAAACCATTCCATGAACCTTTCCTACTATATCATAATGAAAGCCCTCTCCAATCCCTAAAAATTGTCATTACCATTCATAATACATTTAGGCTTTGGATAGTGAAATTTAAATAACGAATGGAACACCTCATCCAAACATCCAAATTAATACTATTCATGCAAATATAAATAACACTACCATTCCTTTAATTCATAGCTTTCTGCCTGACAAACATTCCTCAACATATACTGAATTTTTATTGTTTATAAAAAACCAAAAAACAAACAAAATTTCTAGGAAAATAATATTTGACTTCGTATTACAAATGATGAATACTATTAATAAAATGTACTCAGATACCCAAATTCAAGGATATGTTTGGCTCTTTTCCCAGGCATAATAGAAAACCTAAAATCCTTAATTGAAGACACACATTAAACTAGAATATGAACTTAGGAAACTAATAGTGTTGTGTTTTGTACCTCTTGAATGTGTGGCAAATTCTATACCTCAATTATATAATAAGAACTTTTTACCCAAATAAGGACAAATTGACACCACTTCAAAATTGCTTTGAAGATACATAGCTTACCATCTAAGCAGGTCGGGTCACAGAGGTAAACCACATTTTCCAATTGAGTGATGGAACTGTTACTCAACCTGCTTAGAGGGTGGTTAAAAAACTAACAATTCAAAAGAAGGATGGCATAATTCTTTTAACAGCAGTATTGGTAAAACTCACCCTAACCTATACCATTGCTTAAAAATTTTGGAAAAAGAACGTTTCCAAGAAATCAGATTGGCACAATTGTTGTCAGATACTCTGAACCCCTGAGCTACTAATACCAGTAAAGAAATGTCAGAGAGACTATTGGGAAAAATTCAACAATTTTTGTTGATGCGTGCTTCAGAGTACGTAGACACCTTGCGTGCATTCTATACTAATAAAATTAAAAACAACTTATGGTGATGGGGCATTTTCCACAACTCCTTTAAAATAAATTTAGAGGTATAAACACTACCTGCAGATGTCTTCTTTTTTCAATTTATGGTGATTTTCGTTAACTCCACTCACCGAAAACTACAAGTAATCTGATGAAGACAAGAACAATCCACATTGAATTCCATATAATGTACTAAATTATATTAAAAAGTTTTAACAAGTCCATCTCCAAAAACTTTACTGGCCACCAAAATGTAAAACATGTATGCAAATACAATCCTTTTCTTGTGCTCAGAATTACTTCTTACTTCCCAGAGCTAGTAGAATTTGTAAAAAAAACACTCCACATAACATTTAAAATAAACAATATTTTATTAAAATAAGTGATAAAAAAGAAATATCACCATTAATTTTCTTTTTCAAACCTTTATATAAAAATGTTACTACTGTCCCAATGAGCACATAAGAACCTGTATGGGGATCGAAAACATTTTTAAAATTAATAATACAAACTTTTTGTTAGATTATAACTATTAACATCATCCTTCTAGCTCTCTTTAAAATACAGGTTCTAGTCTATTTGTTTATAAAAGTAAACGAGATTCTTTTTCACCGAGCGCAGCTCTTCTGTCCATCTGACCTTGACCATTACGCTCCACCGACTGTAGAAACAGAGGACATCAACCTGAAAAAAGAAAACTACAAAAGGACAATTTCTTCCATTGAACTAAATGGAAAAGTGTTATGAAAATCCACTCACATTAAAAAAATTCTAAAATTAATACGGTATTGTAAACATTCATTTTTTAAAATATAAAACTGGTATTTAATATGGTTTACAAACCTTTTTAACTTAAAATATACAACATTTTAAATGTTATAATTATTTTTGCATTCATACATGTTGTTTAATATTTTTATATTAACTTTAATGTTTGCAATTATTTTTTTTAGGTATACATTTAATTTTTCTGAAAATATTAGTGTTACTAGAGTATTAGGGGCCTATTAGGATGACGGGCGGACTTTGTCCACCCGTCATCCTAGCGGGGAATGGGACCGCCCGCCATAAGGGCGGGGGTCCCGGGGGTGGCATTAGGATGTGCCCGCCACTGTGGCACATTCTGCATTTCTAGCATTGTGACGGGCGGAGCGCTCAGCACCGCCCGCCACAATGCTAGAAATGCTTGTCAGCATTTGCATATACAAAGCGGCAGGCACCGTGCGGTGCCTGCCGCTTTGTATATGCAAATGAAGGGGGGTACCATAGGTACCCCCCATGTGCACCCCCCACCTGTACTTCACTCTGGGGGCCCACCGGGGCGGAAAACATGTGGGCGGTGTTTGTCACCACTGCGGTCCCCTCCGCCATCGAAATATGGCGGGGGGAATGCAGGGAAGGATGGCAGGCAGATTGCCACCGCTACCCTGGCGGAGGCAATCCGCCCGCCATCCTAATGGGCCCCTTAGTATTAATACCTGAGCATTAACACACTTCCCCAGCCATTACCCCTATATCCCTTACATTCCATGCCTAAAACTTTAATTAGATATTTTTAAAATATTTTTCAGAAAATATTTTAAAACTATTACAGATGTATTAAATAGATTACAGGATTAATACCCAAGTGTCATAGTTGATGCCTAACCATTAATACACGTCCCCAGACATTACCCCTATATCCTTTACATCCTGCTCCTAAAACTTTAATTTGATATATTAAAAATATTTTGCAATAATTATTTTAAAGGTATTAGAGTATTTATTAAATGTATTCCATAATTTATACCGATGTATCATAGTTGATACCTGAGCATTAATACACTTCAGGTGGTCATTTGACAGTTACAGTCATTTTGGGCCAGAGACAAGGGTGCAAATGGTGGGTAGTCCGGAGCTTTACAAGCGTAGAAAGTGTAAAGAACAAAGCATTTGCCTCAGAAAACTAGCAGGTGTATAGGGTAAAGAGGGGGAGGAATGAGGTGGAGTGCAGGTCTATAGTGTCAGTGGATAAAAAAACATACATGACAGAATGTGTAGTAAAGGTTCAGGGAATTGGAAGAAAGGGGGATCAGAAGTACGTGGCAGAGAAATGAACAGAAGAAAAAAAAAGTGTATTTAACTACATGTCAACCCTCCTGAATTAAGTTGGATAGTTCAGATCGTGAGTCTTACCTTCGGTCAGATGAGCTCAAAACAGCAGCAGATTACCAAGGCTTTGCATCCAAGTTCCAACTATAACCGGCAAGGGGAAGTTCTCAGAAAAGCTAGTTTTAAAACTGATTGACATGTTATGGGGCGGTAATAAGAGTGTCTTTGTGTGTTGTAGTTCCCAGTAAGCACTGTGATTGGTTATGAAGGATATGACCCACCCTGAAGAAGTCCACTTGCCCCTCCCCAAAGAAACCTTGCGGACCCAGAAGAAAAGGTACTTTCTACCGCCCCAGAAAAAAATCCCTTTGCTCCGGAAAGCATCATGACCCAGCCACATGTTGTATGAAGCTGTGGTCCATGCATCAGTATGTGAGGCCTAACCCCTGTTGATTTATTAGTTTAATCACCACAAGAAACTGCCTATCCTACTTACTGAGTCCTTAGCAGGGAGGCTTGTACCATGATGAAACACAGCTAGCAAAAGGTGTCATTCCCATTTTAAATGAGTCCTCCATGCAGCAGGCCTGTAATGAAGGGAGCAAACACAATACCACTGAATAATAAATTATTATGTTTTTCCCAACAACTAAAAACCATTAGAGCCTGATTTCAGTCATTTCTAATGATACATGATAAAGGCTAAGGGAAATATAGGCTCATAGTAATAATGTCATGTTTGTGCAGTACCAGGCAACAAACAGGACATCACCCTGGATTTGACTCCAATTTTCATGTAATGTTCAGGGCAAAGGTACTATGTTTGTAATTATTTGCAGACTGATTTAATAAATCATTTAAATGAAGAAGAAAAAGAGGAGTTGTGTAACATTTTGAGGCCTCATATTTACTGTTCGCTGCTTCATTTCATTAGGCGTTTGAACTTATTGTTTATTATAACTCAGGTGTCACTTTTTAACTTTCAGCTGCGTGGAGGGTGTGTGACTGATAAAGGACTCATGAAATAAGTATTTTGGCAATAACTGTACACCTGTTGCACAACCACAGTGAAGTACCAATAATACTAGTGGTGGGTGCCTTCCAAGCTGAGTGCAGAGTGACTAAAAACTCAGTGAACTCCACCGGGGGAGCGGAGCTTACCACCTACCCTTATTAAATACCCAGGTATCATAATTGATCATTTGAATGCCTGTTAGTCAACATCGAATCATGCACGAACAGATCGCTTCTTTGCCATCTCCTGTACCACCCTCTAGGCAACTCCAACGCATCTCTCTGACCTGATCATCCAATGCGCACTCAGCAACGCCAACAGTATAATTCTGGGCAACCTCAACTTAAGATGGAATTAAACAAAAAACCCACTCATTAAATCTCTCAACAGCCTCTTGATAGACAACGGTATGATCCAACACCACTTAGAAGAAACACACTACAGAGGAGCGATCCTTGACGGAATCATTTCGAAAAGAAACACAATCACTATGGACTATATCATTCCCCTGGACTGTCAGACCACCACATTATTCTTTTCCATATCAACCAACCGGCCTGAACTCAACACCCTAAACAGGACCCTCCCAAGTAAGTCAGGAACACAGTCCTAGTCCCCCAGGACAAACTAGCACGACGGAGCACCTCTTAACCACCAAACTCACCTCTCTCTACCACTCCAACATGATGCTCACCTTGGACCTCCTGGCGCCCCTGAAACTCAAAAAATCCAGAAGCACCCCCCCCAGGTCCTGGTACACCACTGACATCAATGATGAAAGAAGACAGCTCAGAACCTTAGAAAGAATCTGGAGAAGCAATCCCTCCTCCCTCCACCGTGATCAACTCAAGGCAGCATGCAGAAACTACAGTAAACACATTAAGAACAAAAAGACAACGTTCTTCTGCTCCGCCTTAGACAATGCAAAAAACCAAAATACAAAACCACCCTAAAGAACTCTTTAATATCATTAGGAGCCAAACATCCAAACTGATGACATCCAACTTAGTGGCATCTAAAGATCAATGCGACAACTTTGACAGGCTTTTTCAATGATAAAATCGCCAAAATCGATCTCTCTCAGCACAAATCCCTCCCCTCACAAGGAGATCAAGATTCCAGCAATAAACGACAGCACCCCAGTGAACACACCTATTCACTGGTCCTCCTTCTCCCCCATCCAGGAAGCAGAGATAGTCAATCTGATCGCCTCCGCCAAACTCTCATCCTACACCCTTGATCAGCTGCCCACGAGCTTGGCTAAAGACACGAAGCGTACCTTAGCCCCAATTGGGTGCAAGATCATCAGTAGCTCACTGAGCTCAGGAATCATTCCAGATTGCCTCAAAGTAGGGCTAGTCACGCAGCTACTAAAAAACCCAGGGTTAGACACTGAGGATATGAACAATTTTAGACCTGTATCGAACCTTCCTCTTTTATCCAAAATTCTTGAAAGATGTGTTCTTCCAGAGCTAACCCAACACCTGGAGAATATCAAGCTCCTAGACCCACACCAATCGGGATTCAGAAAGGGATGCAGCACCAAAACAGCAATCCTAAATGTCATAGACGATCTACGCAAGTCACTTGACTCAGACCAATGCAGCCTTCTCATTCTCCCAGACCTATCGGCTGCTATTGATACAGTTGATCACACACTGCTCCTCAAAGTCCTCCATGAAAGAGCGGGCATTGAAATGACAGTACTAAACTGGTTCTCCTCTTTTCTTCACAACCGCACACAAAGAATACAAATCAATAACTTTGAATCTGACCCCCTTCCCGTCAACAGAGGAGTTCCACAAGGGTCAGCACTTTCTCCCCAACTTTTCAACATTTACATGGAACCCCTCACCACACTTCTCAGGAACTCCAACATTCCCTTCCACCTCTATGCGGATGACACACAACTTTATCTGGAAACCACCTCGATTAAAGACATACACAGACTAAATGTCACGCTCAAAGAGGTCCAACATTGGCTCACATTGAACCACCTTAAACTCAACCAAGAGAAAACAGAAGTTCTCCTCATCTCCAACAGAGACGAAAACCTCCAAATCGAGGAATGGCTCAAGACCATTGACACCCTCAATGGTGCCCTCATGCCAACGGACTCAGGGAAATCACTAGGTATTACCCTTGAGCCCAAATTGGACAAGAAAAAACACATCTCAAAATCAGCCAAAAGTGCGTTCCTAAATCTGAAACTTCTATACAAAATAAAACCCTTCCTCCCCCCAAAAGATCTTTAACAGGCCACCCAGGCACTGGTGCTCTCTAGAATTGATTATGGAATTGCAGCCCTGACCGGGACAGAAAAATGTCACCTAGCTCCCCTGATTACTACCTTCAATGCCACAGCAAGAATGGTCACAGGTACTAAGAAATTCGACCACATATCGCCGGCACTCAAGGAACTTAAGTGGCTCCCTATTGAACAACATGGCAGCTTCCGAACAGCCTGTTTCATGCGCAAAGCCCTGCATGCAGGTAAACCAGAATACCTGACCGCCAAACTCAAAAGGGCCGGCCAGTCCAGGAACCTCAGAAGTTCCAACATGCTTCTACTCATCCCACTGAAATCGCGGAAACATAAAACCACAAATAAATCCTTTGCGGGAAATGCACCCAAGATCTGGAACTCCGTCCCCCCTACATCAGAACGACCACCTCCTTCCCGAAATTCAAGATCCTACTCAAAGCCCTCTACCTAGAGTGCTCTCGAACGTAACGAGAAATCCACAAGATACTCTGGAAAGTGTAACTAACTCCTTTTCTTGAAACCCTTTAGCGTCACCCCTCTTGTTCGACCTTAAGATCTGTATTGTAACTATGTCTGTAATGATCTTAAGTTTGTAAGTTGCATATTTTGTCTTTGCCAAAAATTGCTCATAATTATTCCTGTTGTGAAGAGCTCTGATACCCTCGGGTCCAGCTAGCGCTATACAAAACTTCTAAATAAATAAAAAACGAACTGAGTATTACTTCACAATCTGAGCCATCACCCCACTATACCTAAAAACCGGTTTCTACTATAAAACTATATCACATATTCATGCTAATTAGAATTATATGCATATATATATACATAAATATATTATTTATAGTATATATGTGTGTGTGTTTGTATTACATACTGGCGGTCGCCAGTAGGTAGTTTTAGTTACAACGTAGTTTCCATCGGAAAAGCATTTTTTGATTGCTTATAGCTTTGACGCCGTTTAACAAATCCTTACGAAACTTTCCAAAAAGTTGCACATTGTAGGTCACCTCCTGTATTTAAAGTTTGGGGGTGATTAGTCAAACGGGGGCTGAGAAAAAAAGGGGGTCCCAAAACACATTTTCCCCATGTAAATTTTCATAGGAAATGTTGCGACGAGCTACAGCGCGAACTGCTGAGCGGAATTACCCCAAATTTGGCAGAAAGGTAGAACTTGGATCAGAAAGCAACCTTTTCTTCAAATGGTGTAAATCCGTTCAGTAGTTTTTGAGAAATTAAAAAAATAAGAGTCAAAAAATCAATTTTCCATTGGAAATTTTGTGCAAGGCTACAGCCGAAACTACTGAACGGAATTACCCCACATTTGGCACAAAGGTAGTGCGTGGGTCAGAAAGCGACCTTTTTTTTAAATTGTGTAAATCCGTTCGGTAGTTGCTGAGAAATTAGAAAAAGTTTCAATATCTGGGCGGAGCCTAGGTCCTGTGCATAAGCTTCCCTGTGATTGGCTGCCAACACTCCAAACCAGGAAGTGTTGGCAGCCATCTTGTGGCTCGGTTGAAGCGATTCGTTAGAAAACAGAGAAAGAAAGCTCCAAAAGAAGAGAAGGGAGTAGAGTAGAAACATCTTGACCCCCTAGGCCTGGTCAGGGGGTTCCAGAAGGACCCCCGGGGCCCCCACATTTTTTTTTAAAATCGGCGTAATTCCCTCTGGTGTCGCAGGTTCCCGTGTTTTATTTTAATGAGACTCCGCGGTGGGCAGGTACTGGGGGCATTTCTTAAAAAGTAATATCAGATGCCTGCTGGGGTCCCCGTAGTCTCGGGGGTTCACTCAAGTTGGGAGGGGGGTTGTGCAGCACCCCTCCTGGAGCTCTCCATCTGCTTATAACTTTGGCATCGTTTGACGATTCTTTACCAAATTTTCGCTTTTTTGATCAGCTCTTATCTTGAAAGTTAATGGGTGATTGGTCGAGGGGGGGCTGAGAAAAAAAGGGGTGTGAAAATGTGTTTTCTCAATGGATTTTCCATAGGAAACTTTAGACAAGGCTACAGGTCAAACTGCTAAACTTAATTACCACAAATTTGGCAGGGAGAATGGTCATGGTTGAGATGTTGTAAATCCGTTCAGTAGTTTTTGAGATACTAAAGGGAAAAAATATATATATATCTAGTCGGTGCCTTACTCCCAAGTAGGAGCTTGCCTCTGGCTGCTAACGCTTCAAAGCAGGAAGTGTCCTCTGATTGGTTGCTAACACTTGAAACCGGGAAGTGTTAGCAGCCATCTTGTGCCTCGCATCGAGTGAAAATCTAACAGAAAGGTTCCGGGGGCAATTTAATATAGCAGATCCCTGTGTAATGATGATTTGGATGCAGTGAAGGTTTTAGATTTATTAACAATAAAGGAGAAACAGGTGAGCACCAGGCAGCACAACTTCCAATCCAGGACACTAGTAGGAAGATAACCCTTTTACGCTCCCATTGCGCAACATCACTACTTCGGAGGAATGCCTTTGGATGCCATTCCGTCAGCTTGCAGCTGTCTACCTTTGCGAGCTAGTATGCTGCTGTGCCTGGTACTAGGCTGCTGTTCCTTTGGGATCAGACGGCTCGTAGTTCTGCTAAACTTGGTATGAACTGTTCATAAGTCTTACTATATGAGCATTGAAAAGCCATTTTGTGATTCAGTCTGTTAGCTGGCATCTGTCCAAGTTTCTGAAAACATACCAGAGCTTTGTCTGTGAGAGATACCCCTTTCACGCTGCCTCTCCCCACATCAGCAGGTAACTCACCCTCTTCCCACATCACTAGCATACGGTCAACAACCTTCTTGGGCCCACAAGTCTCCCTCTGCGAACTACTGGTGGGCTCACAGCTCTTCCAGTGCGACTTCTCGGGCCCGCATTTTTACGAGCCAGGCCACCTGTTTGCAGGTCTCTGAGAAGAGATGCAATGGAGGCAACGATGATGCAGGTCGGACGCCCAACACTACTCCGACATACCCCAGCAGCAGCTGCTTGTCATCCATCCCCGCTCACCCCCCACAAACCAATGTGACAGGAACGTTTTTAAATGTGGAGCCACAACAAATCGGCTGATGTTGTAGTTTTAATTAAAAAAAGCTTGTGAGGTTGGACAAATAAGAATCTTAGTCATGTATGGATTTACATATAACACATTTTATTAAAACAAAACAACAACAAATAAAATTATGTGTGTAAAATATTTTATTAACAGAAAACAACAACAAATAAAGCCATGTATAGCCATGGCATGTCATCCCTCGACAATTTGTGAATCACAGCCTGCAAGAAAGGAAGAAAACTAGGATGGTGCATTATGCGACCAGCAAAGGAGAGAGAAAGAGAGGAAGAGTGAGATGCAAGGAAAATAGAAAGAGAGAAACAGTGTGAGAGAGAAGAAGAGAAAGAAAGAGTAAGAGAGGGAGTGCAAGAAAAAGAGAGAGAAGACATAAAGAAAGAGAAAGATGGAGATGAAGACAGCAAAAGAGTGAGAGAGAGGAAGAGAAAGAGAGAAACAGTGTGAGAGAGAAGAGAGAGAGAGAGAAAGAGAGAGAGAGGAATACAGAGAGAGAAAGAGATGAGAGAGAGAAAGAGTGAGAGAGGAAGAGAAAAAGAGCGAAACAGTGTGAGAGAGAGGAAGAGAGAGGGAGAAAGAGTGAGAGAGAGGAAGAGAGAGAGAGAGACAAAGGGTGAGAGAGAGAAAGAGAGAAATATTAACAAAGAAAGAAAGAAAGAAAGAGTGAGATACAAGGTAGAGAGAAAGAAACAGTGTGAGAGAGAGGAAAAGAGAGACAAACAGTGTGAGAGAGGAAGAGAGAGAGAGGAAGTGAGAGAAAGAAAGAATGAGAGAGAGAAGAAGAGACAGAGAAAGAGAGAACGTGTGAGAGAGAGAAAAAGGAAGAGATGGAGAGGAAGTGTTGACACTGGAGAAAATCTTCGCAGCTCACCTTTGTGTCACTGGTGTGTCTCCAACCATGTACCAGGACATACTGCACACTCAAGTTTAGTTATCTGAAAGATAGTATAGAATTAGTATTTGCAGACTATATACAACTGCACACGAGTAATTCTCTGTATCGGCTCTGTGCACCCAGGCTGCTGCATCCCATCCACTTCCACTGCGCAGAGTTGTCCAACAGCCGCTAAGCACCCATGGCCATATTATCAAGAACGGCGATAATGGCGATAACATTATTGACGATTTAGCGGCAGAACATTGCTGCAAAAGCAGAGAAAAGGGGCTTCATAATATACCCTTGTGAATTCTCATAGAAGCCCAGGTTTGATGTCCTTCAAACCAGAACCTGGGCTTCTATGGGAATTCTCAAGGGCATATTATCAAGCCACTTACCGCTGCTTTAGCAGCAGTTTCCTGCCGCTAAAATTGTGTTAATGTTATCGCCGTTCTTGATATTATGGTCCCCAGTCTGCTGTAGCCCATACACTTGCACTGCCCAGAGGTGTATAACAGTTGATGCGTACCCAGGCTGCTGCACCCCATGCACTCCCACTATCCGGAGCTAACTGCCTGCCACTGTGCATCCAGGCTGCTGCACCCCATCCCTCTCACTGGACAGAGGTGAGTGCCTGCTGCTGCGCAAACAAGCCTCTCTCCTCACCTTCCGCCACCGGCGTGTGTTGAAAAGAGTCAACCACGTGCCGAAGGAACCTCCTTTGTCAACGGAGCTCACAATTCAATCCAGGTATTCATTGCCAGGATGGCCGGGCATCAATGCAGGTTCTACACGTGTTCAGCTCTGGGACAGCACGCTAAGTGAAAAGCACTTAGCTTTGGTTGTCTTAAAATAGGAATTTATTTGTAAACATGAATGAATAATGTGTGAATATCCCTTGTTTTGTGTATTTATGTGTTTTATGAATTGTTGTTCTTTATAATTCTTTATAAGTTGTGCAGTCATTGTGTTGATTATTTTGGTGTATCTTTTTTCTGTTCCTAAAATTTCAGAAATACAAAAAAATACGAGTAATGGGTATAAATAAAAGTACCTATACAGGTGTCATTGATTTACACTTGCCATTTTTCTAAATAATCTCAATCAGTGAGGAGTGGGCAGTCTCTATTGTTTTTCATTATATAACGGTCCAGCCCCCTCAGTCCCACTACGGACCTAACTCCTTCTGTTGTCACATGTGTGTTAGGGCATTTTAAGTCACTTCCCCATGAATGGGGTTGAATAATTTGCTTATTTGATGTGTTTAAAAACGTTTCTTGAAGTCATTTAGGTTTCTTGATATGTACTGTTAGAGTTTCATAGTCAGCATGGGGCATATTTATAAGGACTTTGAGCCACTTTCACGTTATTTTCTCCATGTTAAAAGTGACGCAAAAGTGGTGCAAGGGTCTTGTAAATCCGCCCTCATGTGTGTTAGGGCATTTTAAGTCACTTCTCCATGAATCTGGGAGAATAATCTGGTTGCAGCCTCTGGAGTGCATACCCTTTGCTCTGCTAAAGAAAAATTGGTGTGTGTCTGAGACTGTTTTCAAATTCAAAAAGCATTTGCTAAGGAGTGAAAATATTTATTTAATTTAGATAGAGACTAGTATGCCTTGTAAATACGCCCTCATGTGTGTTAGGGCATTTTAAGTCACTTCCCCATGAATGGGGTTGAATAATTTGCTTACTTGATGTGTTTAAAAACGTTTCTTGAAGTCATTTAGGTTTCTTGATATGTACTGCTAGAGTTTCATAGTCAGCATGGGACATATTTATGAGGACTTTGAGCCACTTTCACGTTATTTTCCCCATGTTAAATGTGACGCAAAAGTGGTGCAAGGGCCTTGTAAATACGCCCTCATGTGTGTTAGGGCATTTTAAGTCACTTCTCCATGAATTTGGGAGATTAATTTGCTTACTTGATGTGTTTAAAAACGTTTCTTGAAGTCATTTCGTTTTTTTGATATGTAGTGCTAGAGTTTTACAGCCAGCATGGGGCATATTTCAAGGCCTTTCAGCCACTTTCACGTTAATGTCTCCATGTTAAAAGTGACGCAAAAGTGGTGCAAGGGCTTTGTAAATACGCTCTCATGTGTGTTAGGGCATTTTAAGTCACTTGCCCCATGAATCAGGGAGAATAATTTGCTTACTTGATGTGTTTAAAAACGATTCTTAAATCATTTAGGTTTCTTTATATGTACTGCTAGAGTTTCTTAGCCAGCATGGGGCATATTTATAAGGACTTTTAGCCACTTTCACGTCATTTTCCCCATGTTAAAAGTGACGCAAAAGTGGTGCAAGGGCCTTGTAAATACGCCCTCATGTGTGTTAGGGCATTTTAAGTCACTTCCCCATGAATGTGGGAGAACAATTTACTTATTTGATGTGTTTTAAAAATGTGTTTTTTGACTTAAAATGGCTCAAAGGCTTTGTAAATATGCCCCATACTGGCTATGAAATTCTCGCAGTACATATTCTGTCTATGCTGCTAAATTACCATAGGTAGAATTGACATCTAGTGTGTTAATTGTTTGCTTACTGTTATTGATTTACTGTTTGGTAATAGTATTTAATAAAAAATTTTTTTTAAATTTACCACAGATTCAACTCAAGATTTTTTGAAAAATTGAAACATGCCCTCAAGGCAAAGGAGAAGAAAAGAAGCAAAGCGACTTATACCCCACCTTGGTAAAGCATTGCAGCAGTCCTCTACAATAAAAAGTTGACAAGTCATCAAAAAAACTCCGGGTAAGACAACAAAATCTTTTTTAAGAAACATTTGCAGACGAAAAAGTATCACTACAGAACATATTTTACTTCAGAAAAAGAGAGCCAACTTAAACGGGAAGGAAAAGTCTCTCAAAAATGTTACTGCTAGAGCAGGAGATAACTCTGTGCATGGTAGTAGAAGGAGGAATCTGTTTAGAGATATTCGTAGACGAATGTTCCGCAACAGGATAATTGGCAATTTGTTAAAAAATATTAAGAAAGGTCAACAGAAAGGGGCTTTTTATAAGAGAAAGAAAAATGTAGAGAAAATTATTGATCAGGCTTTTGAAATTAAGCGAAAGGTATTTATTTTGATAATCAATAGAATTAGGAAACTAAACAAGGCAATTTATGATTTCAAATCAAATAGTAGATGGAAGAGAACAGTTAATCGTAGTAATTTTTGTGAAGTTTTTTCAGGAGAATGGATGCATAGTTCAAGTTGTGAGGCATTTTTTAATGAAGAGAGTTATTTGCAGGACAATGATTTGGTGCATGCAGTTGACACCAGTGGTCGAGCTTATGAGGTGAAAGACGGTCGTTCGGTTGAAAAAGAAAAACTTGTGTCAACAGAAGCAGAAGAGGTGTTAGGCAATGAAGTTTTAGGAAGACGTCCTAAGGGACCAGTGTACACCTGGAAGTGTAGTAGTATTTGCAGTGTGCGACAGGATTCCATCAATTTGCTTTGTGATTTTGTACGGACATTTAATAAGAAAAGTTTAAAACAGAAAATTGAGTTGTTGCAAGAATTAGATCCTTGCAGAGTGAGAGAAGTGACAGGTTTGCATGGCCATTCACTGGCTTGTCTTTCCAGGAGAGTATGCCAGAGTGTTTTTCATTATTTCAGGATGCTAGCAGTGCATCATAATAAAGTGAGGAAATTAGTTAGAATGTTGTATTATGCTAAGAGTCCAGCAATTATGCTTAAACAATTAAGCACTGCTCTTTTGCATGGTTCTGAAGTAGATGTGAAGAATATTTGTGAAGAAATTGAGTTTTGTTACTTTGCAAGTAAAGAGAACAATGTTGAAATTGACCCAGTAGAAGAAGGCAATGTGGAAGAGAGTGTACAGATTTTCAGTACAGATAAGTTTCACTAGGAAATTTCCACGTTTATGGTGAAATCAAGTGAGAGGCCTAATTTCACTTGTGTGTGTTGTCGACGGACTTATTATAAGAATCAGACTAAGTTAGTGGATTTATATACAAAAAGTGAAATGGTAAACAATAGTGAATGGAAGGATTTTGCAACATACTTGATGGTAGAAAATGGTTGTGATTTGGGATCAGATCAACGTACGTGTACTTATTGTTTTAACACATTAAATCAAAACCGGATGCCTGCTAGAGCGGTTCAAAATAATCTGGAATTGGTTGACATTCTTTCTGAACTGAAGGATTTAAACACTTATGAATCTATTTTGATTCAAAGTGTTCATCCATTTCAGGCTATTGTTCGAATGGAGCCTAAGACAGGGAAATTGCCTCCTTCAGATTTACAGAGAGGATTAAAGGGAAGAGTTCTTTATTTGCCTCTGGATTTGAAGAAAAATATTGATACAATTGGTGTAGACAAAGTGGAAGAGGAACCTCTGGTTATCCTAGTTAATGGGGTTCCGACAAAGAGTAAGAAAATCTGGCAAGATTTAGTGGATATTAGGAAAGTCAAAAAAGCAACGTTGTGGAGGAGCTACGACACCAACCAAGATGGCCGCATAGTCTCCCGGCTCCGCTGACCTCCGTCCTATGCTTCACTATCCTGTTGATAATCCTGCTCACCTGAACCGGATCCGTGTGAGTGATCCATCCCACACTCCAGTGGTCCAATCCCGGAGCTTTTCCGCCGTCGTGGAGCGAAGATACGTCGAAGACCGTACTGAGGCCTAACCCACCTGGGAAGCCGGGATCTCTAGTGCTGGCCCTGCTGGGTCTGAGCTGAACAACAACGGACTGCTGAATGCGGTTGGGCCCGGTCTCTGGTTCACTTGAACTTTTTCCTCGATTGTCTTGCTACCATCAGTTGCCTGGTGCCCTATAGCAGGTGAGGCGACGAGTGACGCACAGTACTGTATTGTGGTGGTCCCTGACCGGGGATCCGGCATTCACATCGCCGATCCCCCTGGGTCGGTGCCTCGCCGCGTACCACTGCTCGCTGACTGCCGTTCCCTCCCAGCTTATTCCTGCTCCGCCTAACCTTGCCCCGGAGAAGGCGCCTCTCCGTGGGGACCACCATGCCTGAGGACAGAATAAGTTTAATGGAGCAGGTTCGACCTGGCCCGTCTTTGCTGACGGTGCTGGAGGCACTTATGGCGCTTCAGGGCACTATCAAAGCCCGGACTCGAGACTTGTTGTCTGCGATGGATGAAATCACAGGCTTGAGACCGGACCCTGACTCGACGCTTGTGACCCAGCAGCCAGCCCACTTTGCAATGGATGCTTCGGAGGTGTATTTAGAACCGGCGGTGGAAACAGTGTTTGCCCCTATTGTGATGGATTTACCGGACTGGAATGTGCCTGGACACCCAATTGAACCGTTGAAACCTTCGATTTTGCACTCTTCGGAACATTTACATGCCGTCCCCATTACGGAATCATTTACTTTGTACTGTATGCTGTCTTGGACTGTGTCAATTCCCCTCCTCCACCGGTCTTTTAAGATGGCGGATGGGATGAAGCTCAGCCTCGGAGATGGGGAGGGGCAACAGTGGTACCAGCAACCTACATCTATGCGCTCCTGTTCTGCCGACTTATGTGACAATGTGTGTAAAGGACTTCCCTTAATTACCGACCTCAGTACATTTGATCGAAGGGGCCAGGGTTGAGATTCTTGTCTGGGTTTCTCGTTGTGGGATTATGGTTGACAGGATTGATTTACTGTCCTAATGGATTCCGGGGCAGGGTTGGCTATGTTGGGGGAAGGAGACCGGGAGTCCGTAGTATTATGCCCTCCTCCGATTTCCCCTCTCGAGTGGGGTTTCTTTTCCTTTCTTTTCTTTCCCTTTCTTCTATATTTCGGGCTCTGGTTGCTGGGCGACAGGCACGCTGCGTGGGGGGTGGCCGTAGTCATTTGCAGGGGTGCAGGGTGGGGGGGCGTGGGGGTGGGTATTTCATTTTTTATCTTTGTTTTATGGCCTCTTTTTCTTCTTCTCTTCTCTAGCCTTTCTCTCCTTTCCTTTTCCGGGTTAGTGTAGTGGGTTCGGCTTTCTTTGTATCCTTATCTATACACCTGTGCCTTGACCTCTCCGGGGCCTTGGTGCTGTGGGGCGGACAATAATGATGGTGTAGATATTAATGATGTGCTGTTTATCCTGATGTCGCATGTCTAAACGCCGTTGATTTCCATGGTAGCGAACTTGGTATGGACACATCGTTTTTCTGTTCGCCCCCCTTTTTGTGATCCGAGACACTGTATGATACCTGATCCTTTCTATTTTATATTGAAAAATGAAAACCTCCTATCCTGTTGTCGCATCGAATTGCATTCACAACCGCTGTGCTTGGTAATTTGAGTTACTATGCTCCCCAGGGACAATTGCTCTGAAATTGATTGTGATACTGTACTGAACTGCTTAGCGGCCAGCCCTGGGGGTTGTAGGCCCGGGTTTGTATATGAGTGCAAATGTTAAATAAAGGTTTTAAAAAAAAAATTAAAAAAAGCAACGTTGTATTTGATGAAAAACAATGAGTACTACAAGAATGTATGTGTTGCAGAAGATGAAGTAAGTGAAGAAGAAGACAGCGATTTGTGTACTGGACAAATAGAGAAAGTAGATGCCTCTAACAATGAAGAAATATATGAACATTATAGTGTTCATCCTTTGCATTCTAAAGAAGTCATGGGGAATGCTATTGAGTTGTTTCAAATGAAACAAGTCAAAAGGAGTCCCATTAGTGTTTGGGAGGAAAGTTTGGAAGCTCGGTGTTTCCCACAGTTATTTCCAACAGGTCGAGGAGGAAGATATGATGAGCGACCTGATCAAATTCCTGCTTCTGAATACTGGACTTCACGATTGTATGCAGAAGATCCTAGGTTTCGTCAACGCATTCCCTATTTGTTTCATCTACTGTATGAAAGTGATCTGTCTGGACTGTCTTATGCAGTGAACCACATCCTGAAAAGTGGTGTACAGTTGCAAAATATCTCGGCAAGGGAGTTTATGGATAAAGTTAATGTGCAAGACAGTATTTTGGATTCTCACCTGATTAATCTCATGGCATGTCAGCGTGGTACTAATGAGTATTGGTACTGTCGTCATGGTGACTTAAAATGTATGCTGAGGAACTTAGGAACTCCCACATGGTTCCTCACTCTCTGCTGTGCCGAGTATGGCTGGGAAGACTTACTTGAATTTCTACGAGAGGCAAATGGAAACATTGAAAATATCGAATTCAAGACACCCGGAGAACTGTGCTCTTTGGATCCAGTCAATGTATGCAGGTACTTCAATCATAGATTTGAGGCTATGATGTCTTTCAATCCAAACAAGAAAAATCCACCTCTTGGAGAGGTGTTGGATTTCTTCTGGAGAAAGGAGTATCAAGCAAGAGGTGCTCCTCATATACATATGCTGCTATGGATCAAAGATGCAACCAAATTTGGAACAGATCCGGATGACTTAGTGATGAGTTTCATAGAACAGTATTCTACATGTGCTGTTCCAAAGACAAAGGAAGACAAAAGTTTAAGAGAACAAGTTTTACGCTTTCAAAACCATTGTTGTGGAAAGTACTGTCGTCGTAAATTTAGAAACAAGAACAAGTTCTATACAAAATGTCGTTTTGGGTTTCCACGATCAGTGATATCTGAAGGAAGAGTGAACAATTTGATGTCTTCACTGCGACATAATGTGACGAGGAAATCACCCAAAAATACATACAATTTAAAAAGAAACGAAGAGTCCAAATACATCAACGACTACAACCCAGTGATTTTGTCCATGTGGAATGCCAACATGGATATACAGTTTGTGGCTGACAACTGTATGGCTGTGGCTCGGTATGTGACACCTTATATCACAAAAAAAGAAAAGACAGAGCTGAAGGATATGTGGGATGACATTTCACATGAAAAGAGCCTCAGTAAGAAGTTGTACAGTTTCAGTCTAAAGATGTTGTCGCATCGAGAAATCGGAGCATACGAATGTTCTGATCGGTTATCTTCAGCAAGTCTCTATGCCAAATCTGGGAGTATAATTTGGGTGAGTCTTGGTCTTGCTGCAACACGTAATCGAGTTCTGAAACCTGTACGGGAAATTGAGTATTTGGCGGAGAAGGAGCAAAACAGTACAGATATTTTGAAGACCAACATGTTGGATACATATTATCCAAATAGAAGCAGTCATCTCGAGAATGTTTGTCTGTATGAGGTTCTACAAAATTACATATTCAAGAGGAACATCAAAGAAGATATTGATAAAGGAGTATATGCTGTAATTGGAAGTGAGGGATGTCTGGTCAAGCTAAGAAAATGCCATTGGTTAATCAACGAAAATTGAATTGCGAATCTCCTGAAAGAAAAGAGTTTTTCTATTTAGCTCTTTTGCAACTTTTCAAGCCTTGGCGTGCAGAAGAGGAACTGCTTGGAGATTTCCTCTGTTATGAAGATTCTTTCAATGCAGCCAAGGAGTCCATAGAATGTGCTGTTTTTCCAAAATATCTAGAAATGTTGAATGCAGAAATCGAGCAGGAAGCAACAATTGCAGCCGAGATTGCTAGAGACAGTTCTCAGGACAGTCAGAGTTCGACTTAATTGAGTCAGGATCCACTAGGAGGACCAGTTATCGAAAATGAAGCTGCCACTGCCATGAATGAAGTGGAAAGAGCCATGGCACGTGCTCAGGAAGATGCGGTTAACTTAGAAGATTTGGAAAGACAACTTAACATTGAGCAGAGGAAAATATATGACGAAGTTACCAACCAAATTGATCATGGATTAAGTCATGAGAAGAAACAGTGCTCATGTACGTCGTTGAAGCCTGTCCGACTGTACGTGAGTGAAGAAGCAGGAACTGGAAAAAGTTTCCTCATTAAAGCAATTTCATGTCATTTGCAGAAAAGGACTGAGTCATCGCTGTCTTGTGTTGTCACAGCTCCAACTGGTCTGGCAGCACATAACATTAAAGGTATTACTTTGCATCGTCTACTGATGCTGCCAGTGGAGCATGATAACAAATTACAATACCACAAGTTATCTGGAGATGCTTGTTGTGAAGTTTCAAGAGTCCTAAAGAAGATGAAACTTGTTATCATTGACGAAGTAAGCATGGTTTCTAATGTCATGCTTGCCTTTGTGCATTTGAGAATGCAAGAAGTTCTTAAAACAGAGTATGATGTGTTATTTGGTGGCAAAAACATCATTGTTTTCGGTGATCTTCTGCAGCTGACACCAGTGAAAGGACAACCAGTGTTTAAACTACTGACGCATGAAGATACCAGGAAGTGCCTAGGGAGCATTGGCAACGTTAATATATGGTTAAACTTCAATTATGCTGAACTGAGTGAAAATATACGTCAGGCGAAGGATGAAGATTATAAGAATATTCTACAAGATGTTCGAATTGGAAAAGTGACTGAGCATGGGAAGGAAGCTTTACATGCACGATTATTGTCAAATTTGTATCCAGATGAAGACATTCTGCCAGAGAATATTTTTCAGAAAATTACTGAGAAGAAATCTAGGATATGTTTGATGCCAACTCTGCAAGAATGTTCCATCTTCAACAACAAAATGTTGAATTTAGAAAACCAAGACATAGTGAAACTGGAAGCTATTGACAGAATTGAGCATATGGGAGCAACAATTATTTTGTCTGAATATTTGAAATCTAAATTGGATTCATTAGAGAAGACTATATCTAAAACTGCGGGTTTTGAAAAGACTCTGAATGTGTGCTTAAATTGCCGTATCATTTTGAGAAAGAATTTAAATGTTGAAAGAGGTCTGGTAAATGGATCAATGGGTAATGTTGTTGATTTTGAGAAATACAGAAATAGAGATGGAATTTATAAAAATTAAATTTGATGGCATTGAGGATGTACAGCAAATTGGTCGTTGCTCTGCTAGGTTTTTGCTTGTTAAAGACTTATATGTTCTCCGTAAGCAGTTTCCTGTTTGCTTGGCATATGCGGTGACAATCCATAAATCACAAGGTTTAAGTGTAGGCAGTGCTTTGGTGAATATTGGTAGTTCTGTGTTCAAGGAGGGTATGGCTTATGTGGCATTATCACGAGTCAGAACTTTGGGGCCGATTATGATCGCGGACGGACTTGCGTCCATCCGCGATCATTGAGGAGGAGGGGACGTCCGCATGGGCTGCGTAGTCCCCTCCTGTGCGATTAGGATGTGACCGCCACCCTGTCGGTCACATCCTCTATTTTTAACATTGCCGCGGGTGCAGCTTCAAGCTGCACCCGCAGCAATGTTAAAAATGCACGCATTGCATTTGCATGCAGAAAGAGGCAGGCACCGCGCGGTGCCTGCCGCTTTCTGCATGCAAATGCAGGGGGGTACCATAGGTACCCCCCATGTGCACCCCCCACCCCCCTTCACCTAGGGGGCCCACAACGGGCCCCCTAGGTGAAGATCCGTATGCTTTTCCACGGCGGAAAACCCGCCGCGGAAAAGCACTTTTAAAATCCCATCCTGATATGGCGGACGGTGTCTGAGAGACACCGTCACCATATCAGAGCTTTTCCGCCGCGGTTGTAAGCCAGCCGCGGCGGAAAAGCTGCGGACGGAAACCAGGACCCACCAGCCATCCTAATGTGGCGGTGGGTCCTTGGTCAGTCCGCTGCGGTTTTTCCGCATCCTCTGGGCCGGCGGTAGCTTCCGCCGGCCCGAGGATGCGGAAAAACCGCAATCCTAATGACCCCCTAAATCTGGATTGTACTTGATTGAGTGTGATGAGACAAATATTTGTGCAGATCTAGATTGTGTTAAGGAATACAATAGGTTAAGAAGAGAGTATGCACCACATTTGCCTCAATATCCTTTGTTTGAAAAACGTGTGGTAGGCCGGAAATGAACTAATGTGACCAATAGTAGGGAGGTTCTAGCAAAAACACGAAAAGTCGATGAACACGAAATTGTAAGCAAAAAGAAAATGGATGCTGTTCAAGATGTTGTTGGTTTTCAATTTGAAAATAGTTCTGGTGTCAACTGATATGCTAATGTAGTGGTTAATGTTGTCTTTGCTCGAGAAACATTAAAAGAACAGATTGTGGTCAATTCAGATCAAAGATTTTGTTGTTTGTTAAATTCTGTGTTAGAGAAATGTAGCACTGATAGAAGAAAAATAGAAAGTGTATCTGAAATTCGAAATCTCTTAGACAAATGTTCAGGTCAAACGCAATTCTCTCAAAATATTCAACAGGATTGTCAGGAGTTTTTAATGTATATGCTTGATGTTTTACAAGATGAAGGTGTAGATGTAGATTATCTGTTTGGCCTTTCTTATCAATGGCAGCATGACTGCGAGAACTGTAGGCTATCAAGTACTACTAGTGTAGACTCAGAAAGATTTATATATTTAACTTTGCCTGACAGTAAATCAGTATCCTTTAATAAGCTAGTAAAAGCAGCCGATCAAAACATGGAGTGTAGCCAATGTAAGTCTGCAATGCTATCCACATTATTTATACGAAGTTATGGCCAGTATGTCATTTTAATGATGTAGGTCTGATGGAACTAAATTGACAACTTTAATTAAAAATTTTGTGGCTTCGCAGTTGTCAATATCAGGAAGGACTTTTGTAACTGTAGCAATTATATATCATGACGGTCCTTCAACAACTTCAGGACATTACACAGCTTATTTAAAATCTGGAAATGACTGGTCATTCTGCAATGATTCAGTTTTAACTTTCAATAAACGTTTATCGTTTGACTTAAAAAATTCTTACCTAGTGTTTTTAAAACTAAAATTTTAGGGAAGGAAAGCGGCCTATGAAGATTGGATTGGAGCAGTTGATCAATTTTAGCCTGCTGTTTTAAATTGCTTTGTGAATGAGAGTGATCATAATAAATAAAAATTTAAAGTAGTCATAGAGATACATAACTGGTCTATAATGATTCAAAGAGTTGATATGATTTACTCTGTTGTTTTAAATTGCTTTGTTAGTAACTGAGATCAAGAGAATGAAAAAATTGGAAAAGTCATAGAGGTAGTGTAAGTGTGCCTCATAGTAAGTGGTATCAATGTTATAGGAAATGTGAAACATGAGTAAACTAGAAGGGGAGATGTTATTAGTGCAAGATTGTGAAAGTGATTTTGGACGTTTTCTTTCTGAAAGTCGGGGAAAAAGAAATTGACGGTATTTGCTTTGAGGAATTCGAAGAGATTAAATTGGCTCTTACACGATTTGGCCGTGAGGAGAAGTGTGGTAGAGAGCAGAAAGTCATTTATTGTTTCTAACATATTACTCAGAAAGAAAGAGCTTTTCTTTCAGAAAGTGGTGGGCACAGATTTTTTAGAGCACAACAGAGTATAATAATAATAATAATAATAATAGGGACATTTGTAAAGCGCTGAGTTACGCGCACCGGCGTGTCCACGCGCTGAAAGTGGGAGAGGCAGCAAACAGGGGGCACAGTAGCTGAGTAGTCAGTTATTTTGCATAGAGGTGGGTTTTTAATTTCGCTCGGAACCTCGCTTCTTCAGGTTCCAAGCGCAAGTCCACTGGAAGTTTATTCCAGTAGTTAGCCGCTAGGCACCTGAAGGATCTGCCTCCCATGCGCGCTTTCTTCACCCTGGGGACCCTCAACAAACCCCCACTGGCGGATCTGAGCGCTCGAGCGGGTTTGTAAACTTCAACCAGTTTCCTCAATGGTCGAGGTGCCCTGTCATTCAGGATACGGTGACACGTGCAGAGGACTTTATATTCAACTCTGTGCCTCACCGGGAGCCAATGTAGCTTTTGCAGGGCCGCCTTCAAAGGCGCCCTTTTGGGCAGCCTGAGGATCAGACGAGCTGCCGCATTTTGCAGCACTTGGAGGCGAGCCATGCGTTTTTCTGGCACCCCCATGTACAGCAGGTTCCCGTAGTCCATCCTGGCGGTTACCAAAGCATGTACCAAAGTTTGTCGAGCTTCCATCGGCAGTAGGTCCAGGACTTTCCTCAATCTTTTCAGTGCCCCAAAACATACGCCAACCACACGGTTGATCTGGGGCCCGAAAGTAAGACCTGCATCAAACCATACCCCTAGGTTTTTTGCCTCCTGGCAGGGGATGGAGGTTGGTCCTAAACAGGGTGGCCACCATGCCGACGACCAAGCAGACTGGGCTCTCCCTACCACCAACACCTCTGTCTTGCTGCCATTAAGTTTCAAACAATTGATGGCCATCCAGTCAGCAAGTTCTTTCATGCACGACCGGAAGTCATCTGCAGCAAGACAGGGCGCGTGCGACAGGGAGATGACCAATTGCGTATCATCGGCATATGATACCAATTGGAGACCATGACTCTCCACAATGGAGGCTACAGGCGCTACATATAGATTAAAAAGGGTTGGACTCAGGGACGAGCCCTGAGGCACGCCCTGGCCCAAAGTTACCTCCTTGGAATAGCAGTCGCCTTGCCTCACTGGGAAACTTCTCCCCATAAGTAAGGCCTGGATCCACCTCAGCGCGGTGTTAGTGATGCCACCTCTGTTCAGACACTGTAGCAAGGTGGTATAAGCTGTTCATCGCATATCATTCGACGTCATGGAAAGTAAGTGTACTTTTGATGAGTTCTGATTTCTGATTTGTTATATTATATGGGTTTTTTAAACACAATCATTTTGATTGTGTTTTTTTCCCCGCTGTTATATGATGAATACCTTCAACTCACTGTTTTTAGTGAAATTTAATATATTCTGAGAACAGCAAAAATAAACCATTTAACATGTATAATTAATTCTATATTTTGTATTGTGTTTTTAAATTTGTACTCATCTTGTCTCATGCTCACTTGTCTTTTACTACCTTATTTAATATTTAATATTTTTCAAATTTTTGTTCTTTCTTTCACAGATTGAAAGTAAAAAAATTATAAGTGATGGAGTTAACAACAACTATAAAGTAAGTATTTAGTACTTTTTCCCTTACATCTCTATCACATTCAACTTCTATTACTTCCACTGCTTTATTTCCTTAACCCTCAGTTTCCTTCCTTTGCTTTTTCCCTCATTCCTTTTCAATTACTTACTTACTCTACTCCTTCTACTCCTTTTGTCAATCCCTCTGTTCTCACAGTTCCTCACTCCTTTTCACTCAGTCCGTTTCTCTAACACAAACTGTCACTGTCTCTTCACTCTTTTACAAGTTGTTCTTTATGTTTTCTCTCTGTAGTTCATGCACACTATCTTATTTTCATTTTTTTGCTGCTTCAATTATTCTTTTTCTATCACTTCTTCTTTTCTTCTTTCTGTTTTTTCTCTCTGTCATTCCACATGTTTTAATCTTACTCACTATGATACACCTTGTTTTCATCCTATTTACTTTCACTCTCTTTTTTTTAACACCTTCCCTCAGGGTTGTTGTTTTAGTCCGGTTCTATCCCTACTTCTTATTCCACATCCTTTACTCTCTTTCTTTTTAATTTGAAGATTCATTCACATTCTCCAAGTAACTCTTGTTTATTATTCTTCTACACTCTTTTTTTCTTTCACTTCCTTTTCTATTTTCTTTTTCTCAATTTTTCCCTCTTACAACTTTTCTTTGTATAATTATCTAATATATAGTATCTCTGTGTTACTCCCTCTAGCTGTCTTTCTTTTAACATTATTCTCTCTGTCTCCTTCCCTTATATACACTATTTTTTTTTCCATTTTTTTTTTGGTTCGCTTCCGGTTCGCCTACCGGGGCGCGAACCAGGAAGCGAATCAAAAAAAAAGAGAAATCAAGAGTGCTAAACATTTTAGCAATTTTTTATAAATGGGAGGTAGTTCTGAAAAGAACTTTTTTTTATTGTTTTTGTTGTTTTATATTTTTTTTATTTTTCTGAACATTTTTAATTTTTTTGTATTTTTTGAACACTTAAAAAAAAAATTGGTTTTTTTGAGGGGGAAGAACGAAAAACAGGCATTAGAAACGGCTCAACAGGAGCAAAAAAAAAATCACTTTTTGGGGCGTTTTGAGCACTTGTGATTTTCATATGCTCTGTTCATTAAATTTATACTCATTTCGCCGTAACAAAGTAATCCCCCACAATATATACACACTAGCTTGATGTGTGCAAAATTTGTCTGGATACTGGGGACCATCTCCCTTGCCTCTGGTCCCGAAAGACTTTCCTGTGTTGAGGTGGTGGCCACAGGAGTTGGTGGGTTTTCACGGAGGTTACGAACCTCAGCAACACTGTAATTTATTGGATGCCACCTTTGCATGTGGCGATGCATAGTATAGTTCCCGAAGCTATACTTTTTATCTGTGCCTCGGGACAGAACTTCTTTACAGATCAGGCATGTTACATGACGGGCATTGACCTTTTTTTGGCCTTGAGGAAATGTAAAAAACTGCCAAATGAAATTGTCCTTGTGGTGGGATTTCCGGGGCTGTTCTGGCAAGAATACTCTCTCATGTACATCCTGTTCCTCTTCTTCCTCCTCTTCCTCAGGGTTGGGAATGAACTGGAGAGGTGGTCCTTCCTTCCTAGGAGGTGGTGGTGGTGGTGGGGGTCCACCAGCTGCAGCTACTATTGAAGCCATCTTTCAATAATCAAAATAGGTCTTCCTCTCACAAAGTTGAAAGTCAGAGTGAGAAAAAAAGGTGGGGGCTTTCATCATTTGGGAAAAAAATGTTCTAAACCAATGAAAAGTGTTATTTTTAGGTCACATGACCTAGCCATACATCATTAGGAAACCAAAAGTGAAATGAACCAATAAAAAGTGTTATTTTCAAGTCACATGACCTGTTACGCTTACGTTACGCGTCCCGCTACACACCCGGAGCGCTTTCGGGGTGCTGCGCTTCGCGCCTCGGTTCGCGTTCCGGAACGCTTCCGAATGCGCTAACGCGGCATGTCATAAGACGCATTACGCTGCAACGCGATACGTCGCGCTTACGTGACGCGTCACGATGTTGTTTTCTAACGCGGCAGTTGCGCTAACGGAACGTTTACTGTTCGCGGACCGGGTCGCGGCAACAAATTGAGCTAACGGGAAGCTACCCGGTACGCGGACCGGTAGCGAAACAAAAAAAATAATAAAAAAAAAAATATATACATAAAAATATTATATTAAAAACATATAAAATATATTTTTCGATGAAAAGAAGAATACATTTTACAGCTTTTGATATTTGCTAATAAAAAACCATTGAAATTCAATGAAAAAACCATAGGTTATAGACCATATATAGTTAGGAATTAGGAGTTAGTTGCACTAACTATATATCACGCACCCGTAATCCACTGCTGATGATGTCACATATTACATCATTCATGACATGGTCAGTGACATCACTGATGACATCACTGAAGACATCACTGATGTATGGGTTCAAAACTGCATGTGGAAACAGCTGTATGGGTGGTTGACTGTGTGCATGAGTGTATTGGTGAGTGAATGGATATCTCAGTGCTACATGTCAAAGTAAGTAATTAGATATCGGATCCCATATTTTTTGTCCTTGTTTCCTTTCTTTTGGTCCTTTGAGTTTATACATTGCCATTTCTAATTGATACATAGAGAGCATTTTAAGTTGCCATTGATGAAAAACTGGGGCTCAATATCAATCCACCGAGAAGTGATACAGAAGCGAAAGACTGAAATGCAAATAAACATGAAGGCTTCTACGGCAGTAGGTCTAATTCCGGTGTGGTCCGTTTGAATGCCTAAAATAACTAATTCAGGAGTTAGATTTACAACAATCCCTAGACTATTATTTATGAAAGATTCTATGTCTGCAATAAAACGGGAAAGTTTGATATATTTCAAAAACATGTGAATAGAATCAGCACCAGGTCATCTTCAGTTTGATTAATAGCAGTGACATAAACTAAGCCTATTTTTTTAACTTTCCTGCTAATTTCTAGAATAGAGTTTTTACTCATACAACTTTGATCAAGAAGGCCTTTAGATTCTAAAAATCTCTGTATCTGAAGATATTTGAAAAATCATTTTTGGATAAACCATATCTAGTTTGGAGATCCGAGAATGAGGAAATTTGGGTATCTTCATATAGGTTGCCTAATAAGTGAATTCCAGAAAAATACCATCTTTTTATAGTTTGATCATGGAAGACTGCTGGTAACATATGATTATTTAAAACAGGAGAATAATAATGGATTTCATCACAACATACAATTTTTTTCTTTATTTGCCGCCAAACGGCAAATGTCGCTATAACGATTTTGAATTTAGTTTTTTTATAATAACTAGGTTCTATGATTTTTACTAAACATTGAGTTACTTCCTCACCTAGCAGTAATTCGTAGACTGACGGATATACTGATTCTTCAGTGATGGTATCCATAAAAAGTAATATACCCATATGTCTTAAAAAGATGAGCCAGTAATACAACCGGAAATTAGGGACTCCCCAACCACCTTTTGTTCTTGGCAAAACACACAATTTTAAGGCGTGCCTGGAGCGATGATAGCCCTAGAGGAACCTAGATACCATTGTATCGATTTTAGTAAAATAAAATTACGAAAATAAAAGAGGTATTGTTCGAAATAAATATAAACACTTTGGGAAAATTAACATTTTGATAATATTAACACGGCCATAAAGAGAGAAATGTAGGTTATTTAACCCCTTCGGTGCTCATGACGGAACGGTTCCGTCATGAGCGTCGGTTGGCCTGTGCTTATGACGGAACCGTTCCGTCATGGTTCCATAAGCCCAATGGAACGTTCAGCACAGCGCGAAAGTTCACGCCGCGCTGAAGGGGTTAACCTTTCTAGAACCTATTAGAAGATTTTAAGACAGGCTTATAATATCATCAATCCTAGAAGATATAGTTATCCCGAGATATTGGGCTTCTGGACAAATCAATCAATCAATCAATCAATCAAGAATTTGTATAGCGCGCTACTCACCCGGATGGTCACAAGGCGCTTGGGTGGGAGGGGTCCGCTACTGCTCGAACAGCCAGGTCTTGAGTTGCTTCCTGAAGGAGAGGTGGTCTTGGGTCAGACGGAGGTGGATGGGGAGGGAGTTCCAAGTCTTGACTGCCAGGTAGGAGAAGGATCTTCCTCCCATGGTGGCTCTTCGAATGTGTGGAATGGTGGCGAGGGTGTGGCTGGTCGATCGTAGCTGGCGGTGGGAGTGTAGAAGGTCAGGCGGTTGTTGAGATACCTGGGGTCCAGGTCGTGGAGGGCCTTGTGTGCGTGGGTGAGGAGTCGGAACGTGATTCTCTTGCTGACGGGGAGCCAGTGCAGGTCTCGCAGGTTTCCTGGGATGTGGCTGTGTCGGGGGATGTCCAGGATGAGTCGTGCGGAGGCGTTCTGGATGCGTTGGAGTCTTTTCTGTAGTTTCAAAAGCTATTTCATTAGGTCGTCCCCACTCAGAGTGAATCAATTGAGTTTTGGTTATATTTAATTTATAGCCTGAAAGTGCTCCAAATTCTACGCTAAACAGATAATTTTTGGAAGTGCCTGCCTTATATCTGTGGTCGTAATAGCGACACCGTCTGCCTAGGCGAATACTTTAAAATGATTCTTACCAATTGTCACAGGGGTAATGTCAGCTGCGACAGATAATTTATGAAGATAAGGTTCTAGATATAAGGCAAACAATAGGGGGGAGCAAGGACAGACTTGCCTTGTCCCCCTCGTTATCGAAAATCCTCCATAGTGAGGATCTGTTATCCTAATAACAGCTTTTGGAAGAAAATAAAGAGCTTTTACTGCGTTAATATATGAATGTGGGAATCCCATCCAGACCAATACCGACCATAAGAACCACCAGGTGACCCTGTCAAACGCTTTTTCTGTGTCCAACAGGGCCACTGCAACAGGAGATTCCGAGGCCCGTGTCCAATCCTACGACCCTATTATTTTTTTAACATGGTCAGTAGTGTCTCTTTTAAAAATGAAACCATGTTGTCTGATAAAAACAAGTGATGGCATTAATGTATTTAATCTGTTAGCTAAAATCTTAGAGAAGATTTTGCTATCCGCCGTTATGAGAGAGATAGGTCTATAAGAACCTAACTCTTCACTGTTTTTGCCTTTCTTTTTAAAGATAACTATTGTAGCAAGTGACCATGAGGCTGGTGGATGACCCGCAAAAGCAGATTGAAAGATCTTAATCAGCTCTGGCTTCAAGACTTTCATAAAGACGCAATCAAATTCTAAAGGAACTTGGTCCGGTCCCATTGCTTTACCGGCAGCTAAACCAATAATAGCTGTTTCAATTTCTTCCCAAGTGACTGGGGCACTAAGTAGCTCTTTCTGTTCTATCGACAATTCAGTTTTATGAATCTCTTCAAAATATTGTTTTATATCTGAATCTAGTGGTTGATCAGATTGATGATATAATGTTTTGTAGAATTCATTAAATGCCACCAGTATCTCCCTCTTAGAGGTTTTCACCTCTCCATCAAGATCAAGAATTTTAAAGATCTCATTAGTCATTGCACGCTGACGAAGTCTTTGGGCCAGGACTTTCCCTGTTTGTTCATTCAACTCATAGCTTGTCCGATGTTGAGTGAAACGTAAAGCTACCTGATCAGCAATATGAGAATAACCTAGGCTATGTTTAACAGATAAGTCGATTTGAGATTCCAATTGTCTGAGTTGCTTCTCTCTGTTACCTCCCCTGATGTTTTGAGCACAGAGTCAATAATGAAATACCTCAGATTGTTTAGGTTTTTAGCATGCACAAGCTTAAAATGGCGAGCTACAGGATAGTTTTCATCTGAATTTACTATAGCTCTTATATGTTGTAAAATTCGGACATATGCTTGCAGCTTCGCACTCCAAACATACTGCAACTTGCATGTACATTGAAGTACATAAACAACATAGTCAGTACGACATGTCTAAAAACCATCAATTTTACTAGGAGTAGATTGTAGTATAGATTGATACTCACTAGTGTTGGTCCCAAATTTACATGCTTGGCATGAAATACATTTTAAAAATCCTCTCTTTGTAGATAACCAATTGTCTTTACTTATTACCTCTGGGCTTGACCTTACCAAAGCATCTCTCATAGAAGGACCCCTTCTAAAGGCAATGAAAGGTTGGGGGGGCAATATTTTCGCCAAGGTGATATCAGTTTTTAAAATGGGCCAATGTTTATTAATAATAGCCCTCACCTTTCTTTCCTCTACATTAAAGGTTGTGATTAGTCTGATCAGTTCCATAGATGCTGGGTCACCTGCAGCATCTATTCCTTTTTTATGTCTACTGGAACTAGTGGATTCCAAGAATTCCTCTCTCGATTGTTGGTTAGCTTTCGCTAGTGCTTCTCTAAGATTATGTAACTTATACCCTCTAGCCAAGAATCTATTCAGTGCTTCTTTTTGACATGCTTCCAGATCTACCGGTGAACTACAGATCCTACGCATCCTTAAAAATTCACCATAAGGTATGCTTTTTATCAGGTGACCTGGGTGTGCACTGCTGGCATGCAGTATAGAGTTACCTGCCGTGGACTTGCGATGGAGTTTTTTTGTTTGCCCTGGATATCAATATAGATTTCTACATCTAAAAATTGAATTCTACACCTACTGATGTCAGCTGTGAACTGAAGATTTAAATCATTTTGGTTGACCACCTCCACAAATTCTTTAGCTGATTCTAAAGAACCCTTCCAGATCATACATATGTCATCTATGAATCGCCAGAATTGCACAACATGAGAATCAAACATATTTCTGTGTGTGCCCATGAGGACGTGTTCCTCCCACCACCCTACATGTAAACATGTATAGGTGGGAGAAAAACACGCCCCCATGGCCACACCTCTCAATTGTTGGTATACAGTTTTGTCAAATAAACAGAGCTCTATCATCCTCAATAACATGATATTGTGCTGGGGAAACTCGATATTCCGCTGATCCAAAAAGTATTTTACTGCTAAGAGACCATCTCTGTGAAGGATACTGGTATATAATGCGCAGGTATCCATGGCTATCAGCACATAATCTTCTTCCCACTTTACTTTAGATAATTTAGAAAGAAAATGACCAGTGTCCTTAATGAAACTAGGTAACTTCTCCACCGCATCATGCAAGAAATAATCAACATACTTTGATATGGGTTCCATTAAACTCGGTCGACCTGGAACTGGTGATACTTTTTTATGAATCTTAGGTATGAAATACAAGATTGGTGTAATAGGGAACTCATTAGTAAGAAAACTAAATTCATGTTTACTTAGCAAACCATCTCTTCTCCATTGGTTCAGTTAATTAAATAATGTATCTTTCAAGTTCCTTAAGTCACTCATAGTTCCTTTCCGATAACATAATTTATCATTTAAATGTCTTTGCGCTTCTTCCATGTACATCAAACGAGACCAGATAACAATATTTCCTCCTTTGTCCACCTCATTGATAATAAGGTTGGAATTACATCTCAGTTTCTTCATGAGTTTGGAGTACTGTTTTTGCATGTATTTGAACCTATTTTTCTTCCTGTTCGACATATATTGCAAAGATTTAAGATCTTCTACAATTACATCAGAAAAAGTGTCTATGGTATCCTTTGCCATCAAGGGTATAAAGATAGAAGGTGGTTTGAAGTTACTTGGACATGGCATATTGCTTCTCACCCCCATGATTTCCAGTTCTTGCTGTATGGAATTCATTTTTGTTGTTTCGCAAAATTCGTAATATGTGACGTCATCAGCAGTGCATTGCTGGTGCGCGAGTTATAGTTAGCTGAACTAACTATAACAGGGGAATTTCAATGGTTGTGTATGAGTGAAATGTCCAGCTAACTATAACATGTGTGAAACCTATGGTTTTTTCCATGAATTTATAAGGTTTTTTTAAATGCTGATTCCTAACTATAACGTGGCTGAAACCTATGTTTTTTTAGTGAATTTCAAAGGTTTTTTAAATACTAATTCCTAACTATAACATGGCTGAAACCTATGTTTTTTTCAGTGAATTTCAAAGGTTTTGTAAATGATTATTTTTAAATGTATTAATTGTTATGTTTGTTTATACTGATTTACTACATTGTTTTAAAGTATTTATTTTTGGATATTAAAATTACATTACATACTTTTAATATAAATTGGAAAAAATGTTTTAAAAAATATTGAAATTGTAATATTTGTTTTTTTTATTTTATATATTTTTTTAATTTATATATATTTTATATAGCAGGCAATGATATCATATGGAAGGAAATTCAAGTTACTGTAACTACGATTAGAATTACTTTTCAGGATCAGTAGTGGGCTGAAAGATGCAGCACTGGGGTCTCTCCCAATAAGAGGTGAGTAAATCAGAATTCGTAGTTCTGCTGATTTTTGAGGAATTTATTGAAACTTTCAAAATTCCACACTTACAAAAAATTTCCAAGTGAAACCAGTTAATGTTAGCCTATGTAAGGAAATTCAAGTTACTGTAACTACAATTAGAATTACTTTTCAGGATCAGTAGTGGGCTGAAAGATGCAGCACTAAGGTCTTTCCTGATAACAGGTGAGTGAATCAGAATTCGCAGTTCGGCTGATTTTTAAGGAATTTTTTAAACTTCAAAACGCCACACTTAGAATTTCTTTTAAGTGAAACCAATCAATGTTAGCCTATGGAAGGAAATTCAAGTTACTGTAACTACGATTAGAATTACTTTTCAGGATCAGTAGTGGGCTGAAAGATGCAGCACTGAGATCTCTCCAAATAACAGGTGAGTAAATCGGAATTTGTAGTTTGGCTGATTTTTGAGGAATTTTTTAAAGTTCCAAAACTCCACACTTAAAAAACAATTCAAAATGAAACCAGTGAATGTTAGCCTATGGAAGGAAATTCAAGTTACTGTAACTACGATTAGAATTACTTTTCAGGTTCATTAGTGGGCTGAAAGATGCAGCACTGAGTTTATTCCTGGTAACAGGTGAGTAAATCAGAATTCGTAGTTCGGCTGATTTTTGAGAAATGTTTTAAATTTCCAAAACTCCACACTTAAAATTGTTCCAAGAGAAACCAGTCAATGTTAGCCTAAGGAAGGTTACTGTAACTACGATTAGAATTACTTTTCGGGATCAGTAGTAGGCTGAAAGATGCAGCACTGAGGTCTCTCATGATAACAGGTGAGTAAATCAGAATTCGTAGTTTGGCTGATTTTTGAGGAATTTTTTAAACTTCCAAAATTCCACACTTAAAAAAATTTCCAAGTGAAACCGGTTAATGTTAGCCTATGTAAGGAAATTCAAGTTTCTGTAACTACAATTGGAATTACTTTTCAGGATCAGTAGTGGGCTGAAAGATGCAGCACTGAGGTCTCTCCTGATAACAGGTGAGTAAATCAGAATTCGTAGTTTGGCTGATTTTTGAGGAATTTTTTAAACTTCCAAAATTCCACACTTAAAAAAAATTCCAAGTGAAACCAGTTAATGTTAGCCTATGTAAGGAAATTCAAGTTACTGTAACTACAATTAGAGTTACTTTTCAGGATCAGTAGTGGGCTGAAAGATGCAGCACTGAGGTCTTTCCTGATAACAGGTGAGTGAATCAGAATTCGCAGTTCGGCTGATTTTTAAGGAATTTTTTAAACTTCAAAACGCCACACTTAAAATTTTTCCAAGGGAAGCCAGTCAATGTTAGCCTAAGGAAGGAAATTCAAGTTACTGTAACTACGATTAGAATTACTTTTCAGGATCAGTAGTGGGCTGAAAGATGCAGCACTGAGATCTCTCCAAATAACAGGTGAGTAAATCGGAATTTGTAGTTTGGCTGATTTTTGAGGAATTTTTTAAAGTTCCAAAACTCCACACTTAAACTTTTTCCAAGGGAAACCAGTCAATGTTAGCCTAAGGAAGGTTACTGTAACTACGATTAGAATTACTTTTCAGGTTCATTAGTGGGCTGAAAGATGCAGCACTGAGGTTATTCCTGATAACAGGTGAGTAAATCAGAATTCGTAGTTCGGCTGATTTTTGAGAAATGTTTTAAATTTCCAAAACTCCACACTTAAAATTTTTCCAAGAGAAACCAGTCAATGTTAGCCTAAAGAAGGTTACTGTAACTACGATTAGAATTACTTTTCGGGATCAGTAGTGGGCTGAAAGATGCAGCACTGAGGTCTCTCCTGATAACAGGTGAGTAAATCAGAATTCGTAGTTTGGCTGATTTTTTGAGGAATTTTTTAAACTTCCAAAATTCCACACTTAAAAAAAATTCCAAGTGAAACCGGTTGATGTTAGCCTATGTAAGGAAATTCAAGTTTCTGTAACT